>NW_008795405.1:10412424-10477355 GCF_000699145.1 Aptenodytes forsteri
CATGGCTGGGGGGTTGGACTAGATGACCTTTAGAGGTCCCTTCCAATCCAAACTATTCTTTGATTCTATGAATTTTGCCTAATCTGCTATCAGTTCTCTGATAGATTATTATTGTTCTTTTCCATTTGGTTTTTTGTTGTTGTTGTTCTTAACTGTGATTTTCTTTAAACAATAATTGAACTTCTCTGTGTAATTTTCAGAGTTACTAATCTGGTTCTTGTTTGTATCTGAAATGAAAGATTCATTTCCCCTTACCTTCACAAAATGTCGGTGCTGCCATGGACTGTAAGCTCTATTTTCTGACCTGCTTTTTCTTCCTCAGTAGTAAAAATCTGATAAGGACTACCATTTCTTATTCTTTGCTCTATTGTTCTTGAGGGCAAGAATACTAACTTCAAGTCAAACCTAGTTTTGGTACTTACTGACTATTTAACAATATTTCCTTGCAAGGGTCTTGGATAATTTGGATTCCTTAGCGAAGAGGAGCCAAGGGGCTGTGGAGACACAGGAAAGGCAGAAACTTGCCTTCCCCCATCCCCAAAGTCTGTAGTATTTGTGGGTAAATCCTAGCTTTTGTATTGTCATCTTCCTGTGTCTATGTAGTAGAATATGAAGACATATTTCAAAAGATTAAGGGAATGTAGAAGCAGAACTCTTTAATAATAAAAAAATAATTCTAGAATTAGTTGTTAAGCTGTTCCCATTATCTAAACATAGCTTTACCCTGAAGTTAAATAACTTCATGTGGGTGACAGTCTCATTTTTAATCATTTTCCTTTGACAGTATGTACTGGAGGTGAGGTGAAGCTGAAAATCTTTCTTCTTCTCCTTCCCTGAACAATATTTAGACTTAACCAGATCCACTTCTCAAAATGTGCTGTTAATGGAAATGTAGTGTGCCCTGCGTGCAATCAGAGTAACAGTCTCATGAGAGCATTTGAGATCTATTTGCTGGTAAAACTTGCTTGGAAAGGTAGGAATTATCCTGTATCTGTACTAGCTTTTAATGGCGGTCTAACACCATTCAGAATAAAAAAGCAAAAAGACACCCTACCACCCCCACCCCCCCAATCTAAATAATTGTTATAGATGGTTGTACCCTAAGACACTTACATTGTGCAGAATCAAGATTTCTTTCATAAGGCATGACATGTATTAATATTTCAGTTAGGAAAGGGGAGTGTATTGCCTGGGGAAAACACAAACCACTAAAATCTGTTGAGACTTTGGCAAAAGAAATCTTATTGCAAGGATCTGAACATTGCACAATATTCTGTTTCATGGCTTGTACAGATGTTTTCATAGTTTTAAAAAGGTGGTGCTGGGGAAGGTGATCTCGGAGTCAAATCTGATAAAGAAATTTATCCAGCAAACAGAATTTTAGGTCTTGATCTGAAAACTCTATAAGGAACCGATGGTAGTTCGGGCTAATGAAATGGGATCAAAAGAATCTTTAAAATTGCCTGTTGAAATTTATTTTTAAAAATACTTTGAACAGTCTTAAGTATTAACTTCTCTGAGACTCTTTCTGATTGGAAAAGAGATACGACGCAAAGATCAAAATTTGCATCACTGGAATTTATTTTGTAAATGGGAGTCCATTGCGTGGTTTGTTTTCTGCACGTACAGAACAGGGTAGTTAGCGAAAGTTGATGTGAGCAGTATTCCTCTTAAAAAAGAGTACTTTTATTCCTTCCAGTGAAGTTGAAAGCTTCCATTATAACAATACAAGCTTTTGTGGAAAATCATCTTCCATGAAGTATGCCAGCAGGGCAAATATTTCATTGAATGTTTTGGATGGTCTAAAACTGCATCCTCCCTGCATGATAAGCGGTATATGTTGTGAACTGTTAGTGTACATCACACTGCTTGACCAGTATTAACCAAGGGATGAAAGGGTGCGTTGTTTTGGATCAACCTAAATTATGTTAATTACATTAGTAAAATTCGTAATTCCTTGTCCTAAAAGGTGTCTTAGTGTTTCTGGCAGAGAAATTCTGAAAAGTGGTTGCAGTTCTGTGGTAAGTGAACTGATCACTCCTTTCAGCTCAGTAACGCGTGCTCGCAGTGGTAGAAGAGGAATATAGAAGTAGTATTTAAAATATCTATTAATTGACAACTATGTTTTCTTATGCATAGTGAGAGTGTGGAAGTTTGATAAATATGGGAGATACAAAGATACTGGGGAACTAGATTGTTTCATGCAGTGCACTTTAAATTTTACTCTCCTTGATAGGTTATATATTACCACTGTGATAGGAAGTAAAAAAAAAAAAAAGACTGCATTTTTGAGTAGAACTGCCAATAAGCCATGTAGCTCTTTTCCTGGAAAAGAAGGATCCATAGAAACTCAAAATGTTACGAAGAAGCAAGTTCGGTATGTGAGCTTTAAGCAGTAATAACCTGCCTGTTGTTGCATAATCCTCTTAGGTGATGCAAGCTGGATCTGTGGTTCAACAGCTGAATGATAATGTGCTAAGCATCTGCCAAAAAGTATAGTTTGTAACTGCAATCTGGTATTCACAAATTTTGATAATGAGCAAATACATTGTTTCAGTTGTGTAGGCTTTTGTTAAATATTTCTCATTTTCAGTGCAGTTTTTCTGAAGTGCTAAAAACTTCTCTAAAAGGTATTTTTGACAAATGGTTCTAAAGAAATTTGCAATGATGGTAATTTCAGTTAAAAAAGAAAAAAAAAACCCAAACCACAAACTTTCTGTCCAACTCAGCCCAAGGTTGATATCAGTTTTCATAAAATTGACTTTGGAAAATTATGTAGGGAAATCAATGGAAAGAGTTCATCATGTGGTAGTGGCTATAGTGCCCTTGCTGATATTTAAGATGTGGAAAATAAAGCATAATATTTAATGTCAAGTAACAATGTCATAACTTTTGCAGCTAAGTAACTATTCCATCTCCAAGGTATTAGAGGATTTTTTTTATGATACAACCAACATTATTTTTTCCTTTGTTTGTGGCTAATCAGTTTATAGGAATATTTAGGTGTCAGTTATGAAGAACGAGCTCTTAGCAACACAATTGTTAAGCAACAACACTTGGAGTGAACAGTTTCTCAAGCCGGTGGTTTCATCGATACCTTCTTAGAGTTGTCACTTAACTCAGTTGCCCTGTCTGCAAGGAGTCTGGTTTAGTTGTCTCACCATTTCTAAACCATAATGTTGTGACACAGAGCACAGTCATTTTCTAGACCGCTTTACACCTATGTAAATCAGAACAAGAACTAATCTAGAGTGAGCCAGCTTACATCACTGAGAATGAGTTCCTGCGAAGAAAAAATGATTAATAGCGTAGAAGTTGAAAGCTAGCCTTTTATTGGGGTTTGTTTAAAGTTGTAGTTTTATGTAAAACCATTGGAGTTAATCTAATCTGGAGAAACTACTGCTTCCTCTCCAGATCTTTATATTTTTGTAGAAAGGACAATTGGCTTCAGAAGTGACTGGCCAGGTATCAGTGATAATACTTGCCTTCAGGTATATTTTACAGTAATTGCTTCAAAGTTAGTCGTCTTTTTTTTTTCTCTTTTAAATCCATCTGGATAAGTTTTACAGTATGGTCATCTCAGCTGTTACTACCAGTGTTTCTCAGAAGTAATTCTGAAGAGGGTAGGTAATACATCTTGGTCAGTAGTAACACTCAAATTGTATAGAAAAATTGTACAAGAGGATTTTGAAAGATCTTTGAAAGAAAAAAATGGAGCGTAGGTAGAACTTAGCCATCACTAAAACTCAGTAGGACTAACTGTCAGACGTTTAATTACCGTATCTACTAGTATGCAGTGATAGGAACATGCTTTTAAGGAATACTTTCTGATGACATTGTGCAATGAACTATTCAATTAAAAAAAAAAATAGGTTACCCACATTTCACTAACTGGCCTGTTGCATATGCTTCCAAGATGTGAACCTGAAAATGTTTTCATGGTGTAGATTACATATCAAAAAGTGGGAGATGGGACATATGATAACATTGCCACCTATTTTGCAATTTTACCACATGTCTGGGGCAACATTTGCAGCTTATCCAGGTAATTATTTGTATTAGGATGATACTGTTGTGTCTTCTGTTGTTTTCAGGGAACTTGTTTAGCTGCTATGGAGAAAAAACCCTGAGCATGATGTAATCAATACTTCATAAATTATTGGCAAGTGCTCTGCAAGCCATAATAATGAACTATCCTTAAAAATCGTCAGGGAATTATTTTTTTGCCATTTTGCAGCTCCTGAAGGAGTTGCACAGCTGGCAGAGCATATTGCCCATCACCATGCCAGCCTTGGCATTTGAAAGCCTGCCAGATTGCTTTGTGCTGTTGCGCTAGCCATGGATCAGCAGAGTGCAACAGTATGAAGATAGTAAGAGTTTTATTTTTTGCCCTTTGTAGGATCACACGAGCTAATACTGCATTTATAAAGGGTCCAACCTGTTTTCTGAACCTGCCAGGGACTTCTGTTGCATTACCTGGGTAGGTTAGCCCCCATGCTGCAGGAATTTATAAAGAAATTATGTTCTTGATGTATTCTGGTAAAATTTCTGTTAGTGTCAAAGTTTGGAGTCACTCTGTATAGCCTGCTTTTCATGTTTTATGTAATTTTATTATGCTTCAGTATTTCTTTCATAATCTCCCTGATTTTACTAATGCACAATATTGCAAATGCAGTATAAAACTAGTCAACAGACTTCAAATCATTTGGGTATCTCTAAACCTCTTATGCTGATTAAAAGTGTTAAGGCTATTAGTATTTTTTATGTAACTGGGTCTAAATTTAGTTTCTGTTGCAGTCAAAAAACACTCTGGTATTGCAAACCATGATCCTAATCTGCTTCCTCTTGGAGTTGATGGCAACAGTTCTTCAGCACAGCTTCTGTGTTTCTGTGTGTTGATGACTTGAACAGTTAACGTGTTTATCATAGAAATTCAGTAGCGACTTTTCATAGTTCTGATTTCTCTTCCAGAAGTGTCAAAATACTACTTTTGTTCTTGTGTGAAATAGCATTTTAATTACGTTTGGGCATTGTTTTCATTAATTCTTGACTTTTTAAAATGTGATTTGAGTAGCCCATAGGCTACTGCTCCATTGGTTGGGAGGAGGGGACTGCTGATATTTTAACTTACATTAAATTCTTCTGGTTCTTGTATGGAGAGGCAAAAAGAAAAAGAAATGTTAAACTGGAAAAAGTAGAAACCATGTATGTAGTCCGTACCTTCTAGACTGAATAGCTGTAAAATGCCTGCATGACAGTCTCATCCTGCAAAACTGCACCTGTTTGTTCATTCTGTGTAGTCTGTTCTTACTGTTTTAACAACTTAATTATTATGAAAAAGCCATAAAGTCATGCCATCGTATATTAATGACTTTATTTCCTGCAATATTGTGCATTGCCTTTGGTCAGTCAAGATGCGTGGTCCTAATTTCACATGTGCACAAATGTTATGTCATAGCTGGCAGCTTGCTGTAAAAAGCCAGCTTTTTTTTAAAAAAAAAAAAAAGAAAAGAAAAGAAAGAAAAAAAGACTGCATTGGTAATTGAGGTATTAGAATATATAGTGAAGGAAGTCATCAGCTTTGTGTTCAAGGAACCCATTGGAAAGGTTGAACATTTGACTAGTAGTCTTGCTGCTATTTATATATAAAAATGAGTGCCTTTAAGCTGATGAACAGAAAGGGGTAATTAACACAATTTATTTTTTTTAATACAAACTTGAAGCTTATTTTTCTAATGCATGTGTGCATGATCTCAAAACCAGCTAGAGACTGCCTTGTGTAAGCTGTATATACGAGAGTCTATAGTTACATACCTAAGAGTACAGAACTTGAGTGTTTCACACTTCTGGTAACTTTACTCCTCCATTTGCAGGACTATTCAGCTGATTGTTTTGTAAGAAAGAAATAGCTTCCAAATTACATAGTTATTTCTTTGATCTGTGAGTGGAATTTTCCTTTGCTTTTCAGAACATGTGCTCTAACAATTTTGAAATTGTTCTAAAATAACCCTTCTAGCTACGGGGGGAATAAGTTTTCTTAAGTTGAGCTGCTTAAAGAAACTAACCACCTCCTTGAGACTGGGGAAGGATATCTGCATTGGTATTCTTGGTTTGGAAATAAGATACGGATGGAGTGAAGAAAGAGCTTTAGACAATGTGGAAGGTAAGGAGAAATAACCAAAACTGTGATGACTTTTCTGGGGAGATGTTGTTCTGCTTTGCTTGAGAGGGTTGTGGATGTCTTGTCAACTATTCCCCGTAGAATTAGGCATGAGTTTAAGATTTGGCAGGGGAACGGGAGAGTTTTACTGGCAGATCTCTCAGTGTCTGTAAGCCTATCATGTCAGGAGAAAAGAATGGTATATGTTTTTCTCCAGGATAAGATTAGGTTAGCATTATGAATGTTGTCCCAAATGCGGGCTCATTAACCAGTGCGTAATGCCAATTCACACACCGAGACGAGGTATTTCCATTTCTTTATTCTAGTTTGCGCAAAGTAGGGAGCTAGGTGGTAGCCCACAAAAGACTAGCTCCCCGATTATCAAAACCTTTCACTATTTACAGTTTCTGTCAAATGCTCTTCTCGCCTCTTATGCTAATTAGTTTGCATGCTCAGTCTTTCTCTGCATTTGGGTCGGAGGGTTTCTTGAGTCGGTGGGCTGTGAGTCAGTGGTCATGATCTCCCCCCGCCAGAATTACCTCTTCTTCACCTTTAGCTTCATGTTTCAACCGCTGCTGCTCAGTTCCTGCTGCTGCCTTGGTAAATTGGTTATTTCAGGCTTTGATCGCCACCATCCATTCTTTGAGGTTTCTCTTGACAGAGATTTCACTTAGCAAGGCAGATTATTGTGGCACAGTTTCCTTAGATCCCACGTTAAACATTCGCTTCAAATGACCTTGAATGCTTAACGAAAGCATTGGGCAAAATAATTGCACATTAATCAATGACAGCCTCCTGCAAACTTACATCATGAACAGCATCAGGAAGAGTTAGACTTACTCATGGATTGCACAGCAGTGTCTGCAGGTCTAGGTTTGATGGCTGCAAGCGGTTTCTGAAATGTTCTGTGCTGGGTGGTTTGGCTTATTTGATTTATAGTTTAGGTTATGGCTAAGGACAGGGTTAGGGGCACCAGGGTTACAAATCTAAATTTTGTACAGTGTCTTATGGTGAGAGAAACTAGTTATCGATAATACAAATGGAGTAGAGCACTGAAGGCAAATCATGGGTATTCTTGGCAACTTATGCCTTATCAACTGATACTGGGTTGACACCAACAAGAAGTTACAAGACTTATTTTTGTCTATTCATAAACTTTTAATATACGCAGCACTCTATTCACTGTCACTGGTCAAAGCATTGGTCTGTAAGGTTTTGAATACACGGCTTTGTGTAACTTGTTGGACTAAATGATATTTACTTCTGCTTTTTGTTTCATTGTATTGATCATACCATTCTGCTGCTTAATAATTCATTAGATAGTTCAATCATATGCAATGTAATTTTATGAAATCTGGAATTAAAGGGAGTTTTTATAGTTGGGCTCCTAAATATTGAAAAATCTTCCTAGTTTTCAATGACTTTTCAATATGATATTGACTTTTTTTTTCTTTTTTTAATTCCTTGAGCTTTCTAAAATTGTGTTTAAAACAATACTAATTTCCTAAATGTATAGTTCTGTAAGCCTTGATTTCTTATTGCAAGTGCTCTGCCACATCTTCTGTGTATTGTGGTAAAAGGGCAGATGCATGGAAGTCTCTGAACAGGGTATTACACTTTGAAAGTCTGCTGCTTACTTGTGTATATACAAGTGTAAAACCTCTCTCCTATCAACATTGCAGCACACTTCTTATTGCACAGAGCTTTGACTTCCTTTCTGTGACTGATGAGAACTGCTAAGTACAGCATTATTTACGTTACTTTGCAAACTGTCAAGTCAACTGTGTGGCTTTGACTTGAAGGTCTCTTTCTTCATTGTCTAGCAAATTTGTAGCCCTGGAGTTGGTAACTGGCTTATGACTCCTAAGCAAGCAGCTGAGATTTAGCTAGCAAGGCACCTTTAACGTCTAGTCTGATTGGACATCAGTCTATGCTGACAAAATGGTATCCTTCAGGGAAGACAAGGGGGAAAAGATGGAAGTGGTGAAAACAGGCAGATTCCTACTTGGTTGTCTAATTATACTTCTGTGGAATATGCCTAAGAGCTACTTTCTGGATCATCAGCTTCACCCTATTTGTGGCTTATGTTTATAATACTCCGCTTTAGCATAACTATCTCCTCAAGCACAGGGCCTTTTTCTCTTTTCTACATTGGATCTGTACAAGTCTTCCACTCTTTGATTTGCTACAGTGTGGGGAGAAGAGCAGTTATTCTTTTACTAACACTAGGTATGTTATTTAGGTGAACAGGAGCCTAGTGTTCCCATGCTGGCTATGGAAACTGGAGGATGTGATTCAGAACATGACAACCCGAGACCTTCCCTTGGTATCAACTGGGTTTCTGCACCAGGTCTTCTGAGTTCTTTGTGCATTTCTTCCCCTTAGGAGTGTCTGTTTGCTCGTGGAAACAGTGGATGAACGGTTGTCTAAAATGCTTTTTTTTTAGTAGGGGGACTAAGCTTGAGAGAAGAGTACATTAAAGCAGCATACTTGAATTTCTTACTCCAATTTACAGTTCCATACATTCTGGCTTTTTCAGACATCTCATTGGTTCCTTTGGGATGCTCAGCAGCTCTGCTTTTTGTCTTTTCTGTGAACTCTTTTACTCAACCAACAATGCTTTGTTGTTTCCACTTTCCTAGGCTTTTCAGCTTGTGGAAGTTGCGGTTCTGAAATCAAGCCTAAATTAGGATCTAGAGTCTCAGTAGCTCAGAAAGTTTGGGGGTTATCTTGTAACACTTGTGGCGTATTGACTCTTTATTGAGAGAGGAGTTGCTGTTCTTCAGGGGTGTATGGATACCTGTACGGGGCAAGGCTGTTCTCGATTTGAATTCTTCAGTCAAGAAATGGGATATTAGGCTAATGGAAGTTGTCTACCTCTGCATTGCTGCTTGTTCTTTAACCTTGCTGTCTGATTAAACTAGTGCAATTCATGGAATTAACATCCCAATAATCTAGTCACAAAATCTGTAGAAGTTATAAAGACTCTGTCATGCAGTGTTTGAACCATGAAGTCTTTAACTCCTAGAAAAACATAACTGAGGAAAAAACATGTCTTGTTTTCCATGACTTCTGGTGAAATTTGATGTGCAGAACTATTAAAACCAACACTGTCTTTTCAGAACGTTGCATTCCTAATGATAATGTGGAATCTTCTTTTGCCGTCTTGAATGATAAAATATCAAGGAAGTTCTAGGATTTTTTTGAGTGCTCTTCATGATATCCAGTAGCTGTAGAAATAACTCATTTCAGAATCCTCTTTGCTAGTTACTACTAGCCACATCATTAAAGAATATGGTAGAAGGCATTGTAGTTCAGAGATGAAAAGTACATTCTCTTGCCACAGTCAGATGAAAGTAACTGAAGAATTTCAGTGCAAACAACCTCCTCTGTGCTTTTCCTGTGTTTGAAAAGAAATCCCAATATAAATGACTGCAAGTGCAAGTCATTTTGAGTAAAAAAAAAAAAAAAAAGAAAAAGAAAAAGAAAAAAAAGGAAGAGCAGTTGTGATACCAACTCTGCAGTTGTCCAGAAATAAAAACTGGTGTGGCTAATGTTAGTGAAGACCAATCCTTTGTCATACAAACCCAACTCATTTGTCCGTATGCCATGTCTGGGGGTGATGTCTTGCCTGCCATGTTCATCTCCTCAGTTTCAGGTTCTGCGCTATGGTACATAGGGCACCGTAATGCAAAGCCTGTTCTTGCAGGCTCAGGGCACGTGTTGTGTCTCAGCAGTGGTCTGAGGCTGGAGTTTTGAAGGCCAAAGTGAGACATCAATGGTGTAGCTCAGTGTGGTCATAAAGAAGCTTCTCTGGAAAAGCAGGATGTATGTGTGTCTCTGTGCCCAAAATAAAGTCTCTTTCCGGGAAAGTACATAATTAGAACCAATGATACTTTTGTGTTTGAAATTGCATTCTGTGTCTGAACAAACTTCTCCATTATAATCTTCAAGTAACTTAAAAAGCCTCACTTCTGATACCCCACTTAAAAGGGTAGTTAATTTTTTTCTTTTTTAATTCCCCTTTGTACAGATATTCGAAACCTCCTGCAGAAAATGTTAATTTGTTTTCACTATGTATATTTTTAAAACATGAGTTCCTTAGCAAGTTATGCAAGCCTTTGAAACAAAAGCAGCTATAAAAAGAAATCTGAATGAAACAATTTGCATAGCAATAGCAGCCCAGTTTTGGTACATATGCTAAAACGAATGGAAATCTGCAGGGGGTGGAAAAATATCCCAGATCTAGAACAGATAAACAAATCCAAAGTAAATCACGAGAGGATTTTCCACAATTTCATGTCAAAGACTGCTCAAGTATTAGTGCTGTTCTACTTTAATATTATTTCAATATTTTGACTTATCCAGTGGGGTAAGAGCAAGGGCAGACTGAGATTACTTTTTTTTTTTTTTAATAGTTTGGTTCTAACGCTTTTAAGCTGTGTGATGCAGAGCAGCTTGTTGCTGCGTGGCAATGTACTATGTCTGGGCAGCGGGGGCTGCGCGCTGCCCTGGCTGGGAGGCAGCCATTGCCTGCCCCATGCTGGTGCCAGCCGGCTCCGGCCGGTATGGGCAGCCCATGGCCATCAGCACTGACACGTTTGACCAAGAGCGGCAGCAGCGAAGGGCCGGAGACACCATGCTGAGGGGGCAGCTGCTCTTGGAAGAAGGCGACACGCGCCAGAGGAGGTATTCCCCAAGGGACGGCGGCTGTGGGTGCCCCACACCAGGGCGGGGACCCCCCACCCCGAGGGACAGCAGCTGTGGGTGCACCACTGGGTTGGAGACACAAAGATGTGGAGTGGCAACAGAAAACCAGTAAGAAGGAAAGAGCAGCAGGCGAGACTGTTACCACACCACCCCGACCGCCTGCCTCATCCATCGCCTCAACAGGGAGGTGGGACGGGCTGACCGTAACTGGCTGTTGACCCAGGAGAAGTTGAGACTAGAAAGGGGGAGGAGAGCTGTTCATGGGTGTGTTTATGGTCGTTGGTTTTTTGTCCCGTCCCCGCCCCCAGTACTCAGATCAGTAATCAGAAGTTGGTGTTAACTGGCAATAAATTACACTAAGAAAACATCCCCGAGTCCCCAGGCTGTTCTGCCTGTGACTGCCCACCCTGAGAGGGTCCCTTCAGGCCCACTGACCTGGCAAGTGGGAGGGTCGATGACAGGCTTGTGTAAATGTTCAAAATGGTGTCAGCCATTAGTGATTGATTAGCAATGTTACAGACCTCATCAAACATCCCATTTGCTATGGACACCTTTAAAAGGCTTATGCAGTGTATGATTTTTCACCAGATAAGTAAATTGCATAGAATGTAGAATTTCTTGGAGCCAAACTGCTGTTGGGTTAGTCGTGTTGCTTGCGATATGGTTAGGCAGGCATGAGCCAGCTAACATCAAAGGAACAGATAAACTTGTCATTTAGGAACAGACACTAACAAAGTGTGAGCTGCAACCATATGTGGAACAAACATCTTTACGGTGTCAGTCGTGACTTTCTCTTTGCTCTTGTCGAGCTGAGCACTGCGGTGCACCGTGTGCTCTGGAGGCGGCACATGGAGAGATCCTGGCTGGGGCAAACAGTTAGAACACAGCACTGAAAGTTCAGAGTTAGCGCTGAAGTTTTGGGAGACATGGGATTTCTGAAAGTGTTGCAAGAGAAAGATTTTTTTTTTTTTTTTTTTTTTTTTTTTTTCCAGCTGGTACTTACAGCCTCCGACATAAGGAGTCCACTTGCATTTCTGTGTGCCTAGATTTGTATTACAGTGTGTCTTACTGACTTTTTAGAATTGCATTGCCTACCGTATTGTTAAACATAGGAATACATTTAGCTACATATCTCTTGCATCTTTCATGATACTGATGCTTCTCTCTGGTATTGTTATACCCTTTGCAGTTGTGCTACTATTAAACTGTTGGACAAAGGCCTAATGGTTTCCTGGGGTGGTAGATAGGGGAGAGAGTATGTTTATGTGAGATGGGAGGTGTTAATCTGGCTGCTGTTTCCAGATTCTGTTCCAGCCAGAACCTGTCCCAGGGAGACTGCAAGGTGAGGTGGTGCTGGCTGTGACAGAGTCCCCCCACCCCCAATCTGAACAAAATTCCTCCTTTACCTTTTCTCATAGCAGAGCAGTCACATCAGTTCTAGCAGTTTGCTGAAGAAAGGGAAGAATCCCACCTGGTCAGGGAGAAAAAAGAGGGGCAAGGCCCACAGTCAGCCTACTAGCTTCTCCCTATATTAGCATCCTAGCTAGGGGAGATGGTGTCAGACTTTTTGGGCAAGGTAATACAGAAACTTAGATACTGTGATACGGTCACAAGCTCATCATGTTGGTATCATATATGCTTAGGCTTGAGGTATTGTAAGTCTAGTAGAGTATTGCCTATTGGTTGTGAGCTACATGCTCTGATGAATTACCTGATGAGAATCTACAGATGTTTTTCTCTGTTGCTGCAGTTGGTGTTTTAAACTAGCCAGTCTGGGAGGCCAGAGCTGGATCCTCCGGCCAAATATTTACCCACCTTTTTGGATGCATTTTCCAACCTCTGCCGAGTTTTGTGTTCTGCATTAAAATTCTGACTTGGGTACAAGGTAACTACGTTTAAGACTAGTTGGCTGCAGTCATAAAGGTAACTACTAGTGATAGTCCATGCTGCTGTGAATGCTAATGTGGTCAGCTGTCAGTCACTGACTATGTCCCACCACGACACTAAAGCTGGGTGTGATCAAGATGTATGAGTGAATGTCAGCTTTAATGTAAGCAAACTGGACAGGAACTGCAGACTTGTGGTGGGTTAGTGATAAAATAAATGGGTCGTATTGACAGAAAGGGCCTGCTTGCTGCTGCATTTTATGTTGGCAGGACAGGGATGACGTTTAATCTAGCTTTCACAGTCTGGAGCTGTTCAACTTCTTTTTTATCTTGGGATATAATCTGGGCTTATATGGCCCTGGGTTGGTGGAAGTGTAAAGGTGGCTTTAAGTGCCAGATGGGCCAAGAAACAGGGCCTGGACTGAAGAAAGAGCAGCATTTTCTGTTTGTTTTGGTGTTTCTTATCTACTTTGGTTTTCTTTCATTTTATTAAATGTACATAGACATGCTTGCAGCTCCAAAGTTCCTTCTGGGATATGTACTAAATTTGTTTGGATAGTAATGGGGGAAATAGGATTTAGTAGAAGAGTTGCACATATACTTTACTTCCTTGACCGACTTTGATGTAAATAAAACGTAAATAAGAGATGCTGTTATACTAGATGTGATTTCTAGTTACTCTTTAAATCTTCCCAGCATGTCAGGAGTTCCAGGAATCTTCTGACATACGCTGTCCTAATATTCACCTGACCTGGACTCAAGTGGTAAGGGAGTTACAGGCACTCATGCATTAGTGTAGGGCATATGGAGAAACTTTGGACTTTTAGAGTGTATTAAATTGTGTAGTCATGGCCTTTGTAAATGGCCTTCACAAATCAGCAATTTGATAGTGCAGCATAAATATAGCTGCTTACAATGATGACAGAAAAAATGTTAGATGATGTAACATGTAGCCTGATCAAAGTGATTATAGTGATGGGATACAAGCGTATTTTTTATTTTTTTAGCATGTAAATGGACTGTTTTCTCTCTTAATTTCTTTCCTTACTTTTCTTTCCACAAGACTTTAAAATCAGATACTCATTCTGATGGAGCAAGTTATCAAACCTCGTTAAAGTGACTATGCAGCGAATCATTCACTGGGGACCCTCATGGATGAGTTACAGTAAGGTTAGAATATAACTGTTGTCCCTGATTCCTCCTGTCATAGCAGGGAATTACAATTAGGTTTGATGGGTAAGTTCAAAGGCATAGCCTCTGACAAAGCAGACATCTCACTGCAACTCGTGGCTAGAGCCAAACATGTAGACGAGATGAAGAACAGTCATAAGAACTGAACTGGGAACATGAGCCCTTTCCCCAATAAATTGTTATGTGATGGCTCACGTGGTATTAGTGATACCACTTCAATTACGTGTTGGATGTGTGAAACAATTTTTTTGCAGATGAACCTGAATTTTCTCTTAAAGTGGTAGGAGATACTTGTAGAGAGCAAAAAAAGTCAGCTGGCCAAACTTTCTTCAGCTTTGCAATCAGAGGCTTTAAAACTAGAATGGCCATACAGGGGCGTTGATGTCAGAGCATTTCCTCAGCAGAAAGCAAACACTTGTCCGTTCACCCCTAAGGGAATAAGGGAAATTGTTAGGAAAAAAGAAATCATGAAAAATTGAAAAGCAAGACCACGCAGTGTGCAGGGAGTGGACTTAATTGGTTGCATTGGGAAATCTTCAAGAAAAGTCCCTTCTTTTGATTTGACTCACTCCAGACTGTCTTTCTCAACTTGTCACTTGCCTCTGTGTGTGGTAGATTAAATGGCATCTGTTTCGTTTTGCTGTAGAAGTATGCCCGAACATATGAAGTGAAGCATTTGGTTGATCACATTTTTTTTTTTCTTAGTGCAAGGTCTCCAGGGGATCATCCAATAAAAACTGGAAAGTGCTACTGTTAGAAATAAAAGCAGAGCCCTTGAAATCAAATGAAGCTTACATGTAATTATAAAACCCACACAGAGATGGAAAACCAAAGCCAATTAGCAAATGGCATCATTTGCCTCTCTCTGGGATTTTAGCTTACAATCTCCACTCTTTGTTAATACCAAACATGAAAGTAGATTTGATTGTCGGTAATGGTATACCATTTTGCCTTAAGAAATAAGACACTGCATGCTTCCGTGTGCCTATTTCGGAGACAGAAGTTTTGCAAATCCCGGTGTGGTGGGTTGACCCCGGCCAGCAGTTAAGCACCCACACAGCTGCTTGCTCACCACCTCCCCCAGTGGGGTGGGGCAGAGAATAGGAAGAACAAAAGCAAGAAAATGCCTGAGTCAAGGTAAGGATAGTTTAAAAGTGAAGGAAAGAGTGTAGGGGGAAAGTGCTGCAAAGGTGCACTTGCCATTTCTCATGATCAGACTGATGCCCAGCCAGTCTCTGAGCAATGGCTATGATGGAAGATGTTCCACCCCCCTACACCAAGTTTTTTGTCATTGAGCATGACATCATACGGTATGGAATATCCCTTTGGCTGGTTTGGGTCAGCTGTCCCAGCTGTGTACCCTCCCAAGTCCTTGCCCACCCCCAGCCTACCTGCTTGAGGAGGCAGAGTGACAAGAAAGCTTTGATGCCGTGCAAGCACTGTTCAGCAATAGCCAAAACCACTGGTGCGTTACCAACACTGTTTTAGTCACAAACTCAAAACACAGCAGGGCATGGTCCGCTATGAAGAAATTGAGCTCTATTTCAGCCAGACCCAGTACACCACATCTGGATACTGTCTTTCAAAATGAAGCAGTCCTTCCTTGTTTGATGAATTAGGTGCTGCAGGTCTGATGACTGATGAGGATATTAACATTTCTGGCTATCTGAAGCAAGGTAAAATAAGGATAGTCTGGAAATCAGTGAAGTACCAAAAAAGACTCAAAAAGTTAGGTAAACTACATAAACTTAGGTTAAAAGTTTCACTGATTTCCCCCCCCCAAATGCTTAACAATTTTGTGGAAATAGCTCACAAGTGGGCCTTAATCAAATATCATGATGATTAATAGGACACTTTCTAATACATTTCCAAGGATAAACTCCAAAGAGATAAGGTAACATATGAGCACTGAGAAGAGGGAAGGACTCTTTCTCTCTTTATTGCTTAAAAATTGAAGTTGAATGGGAGGCAAAAGGAAAAAGGAAGGTGAGAGAGAGAAGGAAAAAAGGCTTTTCTGATTAAATCTTACAAAACTTTCTGAAAGTGTGACAAAATATCTAATCAAAAAATGTCTGTAGAGAACAGAAAATCAGACTGACTGAGAGATCTAATACTAATTTTCATCCAAAGGTGGCACTAGTCTTTTGCAGTTGGAGTTTTTGTTGAGAGATGGGAAACGCAGATACCAAGAAGTCCTCAACTAATCCAACGCTTACCATTAATCCCAGACAAACCATCATTAGTATCTGGTTTTATCCTGCTTAGTCCTTGCTGGATAGTGAATTATGTAACCTTTGTTTTATTAATGTTTAATGGAAGCTTATTATCAGGTAGGTTACCTTGGAAAAATGGGAGGGGAAAAAATGTAAATTTGCTGCTTTCTGTTCTTTATTGTTTGTTTGAGGGATTTTTAAGGACTTCTTAAAGAAGTGAGTCAGTGGATACTTCATGATAGTTCCATAAATAAACTAACTTAAAACTCACTGAGCACATTGCTTGGCAAAAAGCAGCTGTTTGAAAAATTACATAGACCTTTTTACTTAACTAGCAGATAATGTTGATAAACATAACTTAGAAAAGGACTACAAAAACTTGTCTTTATGGTACAAAACAATTCAATCTGATATTCAGGTGCAAAAGTAGATACTTTAAAGTCTTTTCAATGAATGCCTGTTCTTGTGTCCTCATATATGGTTGCAGACTGATTTTTAGCAGGTATGATATGAATAAGCTGACAGAATTTCCACAGGCGCAAAGTACGACTCATTATGCTCAAGATCTTGGCCTTTTTTAGGGGGAGGAGTTGATGCTGGAGTCATAAAAGGAAGTCACTAGGTGAGCATTGCAGGGAGGGGGAAAGGATTTTGAGGTAAAAGATGTGAAGGAAAAAAATGTCCAGTGCCACAGGATGTTAGGGTTTTGACATACCTATGATGCAGTATTGCAGTGGCCGGTAAGCAAGTAATTTTGGAGCAGTTATCCGAGTTGCGTCAGAATAAACGCTGATACAAACGGAGAAAAAAAGTTTTGTAACCCATGATGGAAATGTGTATGCTGAGCATCAGACCTGCAGCAGATACTCTGTGTGATTTGAGCACATATAATGTGTGATGAGAGAATATGTTTAATGCCATTTGCCAGATGCTTACTTTCAACCTCCCTCTCATTTTTCCCAAATGATAATGGTTCATTATCAAATTGTCAACATTTCCTCAGTATTGATAAAACTCCAGAGACGGGAGAAGTCCCAGCAGTCAATGTACATAATTATTTCATGCCCACACTAAAAGAGAGGCAATAACAGAGACTCTACTATGGCAAGTGTTGGTACAGTGGTCTCGCCAAAACCATAAGCTGGACAGTCCCGACTTGATGTGAAACCTGTGCTTGTTGAAGATCTCACTCAAGTGCACTTTCAGCTGTTGAGTCTTTTGTGTCCTGAGCTTACTCACACAGCAGTTCAGCTCCTGCAAAAGGCTGAAGATTTTAATTGTTGGAACAAAATCCAAAAAGCCCTTTTCCTGTGTTATGTGAGGTGTTGCATCAAAGTTGTGCCTGCTGTTGATTGCCACATCTGAGGAGATCACCTGACACACGTTGATAAAGCTTAAATGCCTTTCTAAAAGTGACAGACTAATCAAAAGGAAATTTATTTTTAAAGCTCTTCTTGGGAGATTTCATGCTTGCTTGTTTGTTTTTTTTTAAATAAAAAAACCTAGTCGTTCCACTCACATAGTAAATGGGTGACATCTTGAGTATCGATGAAAGAGCGCTACAACTGTAGAGAATTTTTCCTAATATTGAGTCAAACTTACAGCCTCTATCTTCTAGGAACCATAACACATTGAGAATAGTATAAGGTTAGAGGAACTTCCATATAATTTGGAAGGCAAAGTTTGATGTATACAGAGGTAGAAATGTTCTGAGGAATATGTTTGCAACTACTTTTCCATTTTACTACTGCAAAGAAGTTTTGTGATATTTGAATGATCTAAACCTGACTCAAGACATTTTGAAGATTTGCTGGAAAGAGAGCAGCTCTTTTATTAGATTAAGTGATATCTTTTGAAAATACAAACCTTTTTTTCATAAATACATCTTTTTTCTAATAAAAGATTCTGCTTTTACCAACAAATTTTACCTCTGATGTTGTTAGGCCATCATAGCTGCTGCAGTGGTATATGGCCATGAGAAGAACTTAGAATCATACAGAATGCTAATGAAGGTGTTTTGATGGTATCTTCAGAAAGTATGAGTTTAATCTGTCTATTGCAAAAAAATATACTAGGAAAATCAAATCACCGAATTATTGGGAAAAATGCAAGCAATTTAGTGAACTAAGTAACACAGCATTACGTGAACCTTCCTGTGCCTGTTTTTATCTGTGAGCATTGAGTGTTCATTTAGTCTCTTTTGAAAAGCTCAGAACAAAAAATAAAATTACGTGTTTTCCAGATACTTCCAATGATTGAATGTGTTTGATTTCAGCAAATATGTTGTAGGACACGTAGCAAATTGTGGATCCAGCACACTGGATGATTTAAAAAACCCTGATGTTACTGCTGATTCTCAGATTAGATGAATCAAAGAATTGTTTCTGCAAATAATTAATTTTGATTTGACCATAATATGCAGTAAAACTCATAATGACCATTTCTTATCCTTTAAATCACAAGATACCTTTGTATTAGTTCATCTGAGTGAAGAGTTTCCTAGTTGTTTAAAATATTGGTTTTATAATGTATGTATTCTTCTACCATCTTGCTCTCTGCAAGCTCAGAGTTTCCAACACGTACCAGCTTGTTGTGTTGCTGTTAAACAGTATTGAGAGAGAAGCAGAAATGTCAGCTTGTTCTTAGAAGAAAGTAGTGTCAGGGACAGAGGTTGAGTATCAAGATCCTGCAAGGCATGCTTGACTCTGCTATTGCCTCGTTTAGATTTCAACCATTCCCTTTTTTCTCTTTGTCAATTGGAAAATAGGAATGCAAGAGTGATAAAAATACAGCTAGCTTAAAGGGAAAGTTAAGTGATAATTTATTTGGCTGATAAACATCCACATTGTGACACTTCTACTAATAGAGTGTGCTTTGCTTGGCAGCTGAAGGGATGATAATAGCCCATCATCTCTTGGAAATGAAATTACACTGGAGGTAAGATGCAGAACGTTAACAGTGAAGGTAATTAACAACTGAGCGCAATAGCAGTTGACAGGGTAGTTTCCCCACTGGGTAGGATTTCAAATTGAAGCTGAATATCTTGTGAAGGCTTGCTTCAACTCAAAGTTCTGAGCCTTATAAATAGTGGATTCAGAACTGGAACAACCACGTGAAATCTTCTGTGCTGAGTACTTGTACATAAGATGATGGTAATGTGGGTATGTGATCATCCCTTGGTAGGGAATTGAGAACATGAATTATTATGCCTAATGCTTGTAATGTGTTCCAGGAGCCTTGGCTGAGAGATACAAATAATCATTTGTTGCAATTATTTCACCTACTTTATATCAAAATAGATAAACTAAATCAGTTTGAATTGATTCTGCCTTTAAAATTAGCTAAAAACTGCGAGCGTAGGATAAACTTTCTATTTTTGACATATGTTTTATTTTTCTGATATACATGGATAAATTATAAAGAACATGGACAGAGTTAAACCGTTGCATTAGAACAAGGATTGACGTCTGATCAGTTAATTCAGAAAGATATGAAACCTTAAAGCACCGGGAACTCGTTGATTCTGGGGGGGTAATATTGAGAAATCACCCAAGGATGTTAGCAGAGTCAAGTTCTCTAATACAGCAATTGCACTCGGAAAACTCGAATGCAGCTGGGGTGTCAGGTTATTTCCAGCAGGTGGAGTTGGTGCCAGCAGCATGTTGAAATGGCACTGTGCTTGGAGTGGCTGGCAGTATGCAGTACTCTTTGGGTATGGGTGAAAACAGCGTCGTCTTATGCCAAATCTTACAAAAGTCTGTGTGTGCCAATGTTCTGACTCCCAAAAAATGTGGGGATTCCTTCGGTTTTAAACAATTCAACAAGTTGCCAGCAGAAGTAGTGCTAAAATATGGGTTTTATTCCTGCTCCCCCTGCCTCCCTTCTTTACTATAGGAATTATAGTAATGGAGAGAGACGTCCTATAGAATTCAGAATCCTCCTCCAGTGGTTTTGACCACCTAGTGAAATACAGGAGACACTTTGTCACTGGTATGGACTTCCAGACAGAGGTTCAGCAAAAGAAACCCACTCTCTTGTAAATTGTATATATACTTACCTAACTTTCTACAGATGTTGTTAAGTTTCCATAAGTATCATCTCTATTATGTTTTTAGGGAGTTGTGCCATACTCTATTACTTTCTTTCCTAAACATCAGGTATTCTCTGCCCCAGATTTGACAACATGTTGGAATAATGCTGCAACTGGAGAGAATCCCAAGCTAAAATACTCAGGCAGAGCGAGAGCAATGGCTTCTTCGCTAGCACCAGTTATATGCATAGACTGTGCTAGGTAATGGGGAAAAGGTAAGTGTGCAGCCCTCTGCAGCTGCTATCAACAGGATGGGTCACTGTTAAGAGATCTGTACTGAGCAACAAATGCATGTGAAGTAGCAGGTGGTTGTCTGAGCCAAGTTAAGAAAGATGTGCCTTGGCACATTAAATCCAGCTCGAATAATCTTCATCAGTGAGGACAGCAGATTTATGTTCCTATGAACAGGCTGTGTCTGAAATAGCGGACACAGCTCCCAGAAGGGATTTTCACAGGCTTTGGCAGGCAGCCTCCGGAGGGATTTGCACTGGGTGGGTGTTCCCAGAACAGATCGTGCGCATCATTTTAAGGGAAAGTTAAGAAATGAAAGCATTTCCCCTCTACTTGAACACTTGGCCAAGTCTGAAACCCTTCCTTGTTGGGTTCCCACTCTGCTGACCTGGCTGCAAGATGCCTGACAAATGCAGATGAGGCTGGAAAATGTTCTTGCTGTCTAATGCTGGCCATCCTTGTGTTAGGTGTCCACGGACTGTGCTACTTCTATATGTCTGTGTATAGGCCCAGTAAAGCTGAATTGAGGGAACTGGATGATGCTGGAGGAATGGGAGAGCGCTTTGTTCCTCCTGTCACAAACTGGGTGTGCTACCATAAGTGTGCACAGTCAGCTATCTCAAGAGTGTCCATAACAGCACTGAACGGTGACTTTTCTAAGCCCACCAGCACAACCAGCCTGGTGGCTGAGCAGAGAGGGAAGCAATCCGGCGGCAGCAGCACTGAGCACAGAAGCAGCAGAAAGGGAGAGCATCTGTCCAAAGGCCACAGCCTCCCTCCTCTGCTCTATACACATGGGAAGCTTTCTTTGCCAGTAGCTGCTTCCCATGGCTCTGTCCCTAGTTGCAAACCATTCATTATGTTGACTACTGAGAAAGCAGCTCCCAGCCAGTTTCACTGGGTGTCCCCCCTGCCAAACCCTGTGCTCCCATTGTATCTGCGTGCTTTCAGGCCAGCCTGGGATTTGCATCTTTACTGCGCAAAATTGGAACTTGCCCTGGCAAGTTAATGTGATTGATCTGGCAGGTGATTTTCAGGATCAGTTCTGATAACGCCAGGTAGGTGAGGCAGCGCAGACTGTGGGAAGCCAGCAGTGTTTGGGAATTATAGTGGTTTTCCAGGGCCTGGGGAAGTTTGTGAAAAAGTCCTTCAGCCTAAACCTAGTTGCTTCTTAATCTGCTCGCTCCTGTCTATATAGTAAATACAAACAATCCCTAAAACAAGCAGTCCCCATGTCTGCCGGTGTCCTGCAAGTGCAATGGCTGGTGCGTGGCCCCCATGCTTGCAGCTCCCAACAGTGCAGGTGAGTCCCACTGCAGCGCTGCCCTGAGGCACAGCGTCCGGGAAAGATGTCAGCTCCCAGTGGTACAAGGCTTCATTTTGTTATAGTTTCAGGAAACCTTATTAGTTTCAGGAAAAAGTAAAAAAGCTTTTTGTTTCTATAATGCCTCTTGCTGTGTCATCTGCTGCTTTTTAGTCTTGAATCTGGTGGGTGCCATGTAGCTAATCAACAACTCGGGTGCTTGCTTTCTCAGTAGCAGCGAGGACCTGCAGCTACACGCCAGTGGTCCTGAGGCCTGTGCCCTGAAGTAGCACTAGCAGGACTCCCTCGCTTCCTGGGAAAGGTGGCCAGATTTTTCCATGCTATACACAATCCATACCTGTGTCATTTTACTCACCTGTACTTTGAGGGTCTGGCACATACATTCATGCTTAAAAATATAGTGGGCCTCAGCACCCTGCTGATGTAAACAGGCTCGAGTCCCTTGGCATTCGAGAAAGCTGGTTTACACTGACTGGCAAATAGGTGTGTAGTGTTTAAGACATTGATAGCCACAGGCACAGACATTTTTCATTCTCAGTGATCAGTGGAAGTAAGATGGGAGGGCTTGTCCCACTCTTGTGCTCACTTTACCTAAATTCAGTGCCACTGGTTGCAGTAGGACTACCCTGGATTTGTAAGTGTGTGCGAGCAGACATGGGGGCTTCCGTTCTGCCCCACGTCACTCACCAACATTTGTACCTTGCTTTCACCCATTTAAATCCTGACCAGAAACTGGGAAAGCAATGGTGGACCATTGCACCGTACTGCCCACTGGTGTGGTATCTCACAGTAGTTTTATGCCCTCTTCATTTCAGGACACAGTTAACTGCTATTTAAGTGAGATTAGTTTTGAATGCACTGCTGCTTGGAGAACACCTCTGGATAATCGGGTAAAAAAAATCTGTCAGACTTCTGAGAACTGACTGAAAGTCTCTCATAACAGTGGCTTTCCAGTTTAGCTAACTGGAAATATTAGAAAGCCTCTGGACTCCTACAAAAATGATACTCAAGTTTTGAATTAGTTTAGTTTTTAACAGTTGCCTTCATGTGCAGCGTTCTTTTTGGCTATTTTGATCTAATATTTGTTGACTGAGTATCCTAACAACTGTGTGGCCTAAGGAAAGTCCACAGACAGTGATAACACAGAAAATTGACCTTATGGTCTATTATCTATACTAGAAAACTCTTCTTGAAGGTATCCATGCCAGGTGTTTCTGTTAAAAATCATAAATCAGGCTTGGCAAATATATGGTTTGGGTTCTCTTATGTCTGCATTTTGGCTTCTGAATGTGCTGCCCAGGGAGGTTGTGCAATCTCCAAATTTGGAGGCTTTCAAGCCCCAGCTATTCAAAGCCATGGCTGACCTGTTCCAGTGTTGGAAATGATCCTCCTTTGAGTGAGAGATTAGACAAGAGCTGTCCAGGGGTCTCTTCCAACGGGCATTTCTGTTATTTTGAATCTGAATTATATTTATCAGCTTTTTCCACAGTTATGAAAACTTAAAATTAAGTTTTACAATTACATCAAATCATGAAAGCATAAAAGAAACCTTCTAATGTTGAGATTTGAAATAACAAGCATGGCAGTGCTAAAGGACAGTGGAGCCTGAAGTTCACTTTGTAACAAACTTGAACACAGTCTCAACAAGTTTCCGATTTGACCTTGAGAGCTAGCCCAAACAAGACACTTTGGGACCTTATTTTAGGAACATTGGACTTGACAAAGTGACTGTCTTTCTTGAACATACCCTGTACAATAGTAAAGATCTGTCCCAGCTGCATAATCTTAGGACTCTGTCCAGTGGGGATTCAGCAAGAATAATTCCCTGAGTAACATGGAGCTCCTATGAATACAGACACCTTCCTCTTTATAGACGTATGTGGGAAAGTAAGGCTCTCGGCTATATAATGTGCTGTGGAATCACCAGCATAACAATTCTGATCAAAGCTGACACCTCCCATCTGTTTCTATATGCAGTCTGTTCAGCATAAATCATAAACAGATGGTGTCATGGTGTCGGTGTCTCACAAGTCATGCTGCAGTCACTGGGTGTTAGCTAGGGCTCAGTTGATGCCTAACTTTGCTGCTTTACCCTTAATTGTTGAGCGTGTTTCATCCATAGAAATAACCTTTTATCCATCCAAAGCCAACTGCTTGCTGGTTTCCATGGCGTGGGTGGCCAGAGAACAGGTTTTTCCACCAGCCAAGCTGTTCATCTTCTAAAGCTGCCTGGCTGCAGTACCATTGTCAACAAGTTTTGCAGAGGATGAGGGGCTGGTAATGCATACCATCTCCCTCCAACCCATTTCCCATCTCTTTGCCACCCACATAGTTAGCCTGATTCTCAGAGCAACACATGCTTTTACTCTCTCATCCTACTAATTTGTTAGCTGGGGTAGCTAGTCTTCTTGCTTTACTCCACTTGATCTCGCAAGCTAGGCAGAGTGTTGGAAGAATAGCCTACCTTCACATGAAAAGCCTCTTATCGGTCAAGGTTTTTGAAGGATTGGATAATGGTGATGTACAGCTTAACCCTTATTATTTGTGACTACTGTTGAACATCTGGCACTTTAATAGGAGTTGTTTCTGGCTCAAAATCCAATCAGCTAAATTCTTCCTCTCTGATTTGTCCCTGAAGTTGCAGCTGAGCATATTCAACTGCATTTGAATGACTGAAATTAATTTTTCTCTTTTGTGGTTTCCTCTTTGGCCATATAAAGGATCGAGTTTGAAATTCATCTCTCTATTGCTCTGATTTAGAGCCCCATCAGCAAAGCTGGAGCAAACTCCAAAGTTTCTTAATTCTCCTTGATATTGTTGTAGATGCAGAGTCTTGGCTATGTCCTGTTCAGAGAGAAGTTGCTGCTTCAAAGCTTGGATGTAAGTCCAGACCTGACGAGCTTGAATGGCTGGGAATCATCTGCGCCTCAGTTTAACTGATGCCTCTATCAGACTACTGGGCAACCACTTTTAGCAATGCAGCTGCAACTCTGTGATGTGACATTCGCTATTGACGGCTCTGTCCCAGAGCCCATGGCATGGGATGGACTTTATCCAAAGTGGAATGAGTCTTAGTTTGCAGAGACAAAGCTCCAGGAAATTTATTCCTCACCTCAGCAGCAGCTTCAGCTCTTCTTGGATTTCTCCAAAACCTATGAGAAAACGACCCCCTGTGAGTGCCAACACCACCTGAATGTTTTGCAAATCAGAACAGCCAAAGTTCAGCTGCTGTCCTCTCGCTTTGACATGCGTGTCTGTGTTCAGAAGTGAGGCACCACATTAGTGATTTATTTCAAATAAAGCAACAGCAGACAAAACTCCAAAGCAATTTTCAGCCTGAGTAATCACTGCAAATTTACTCCAAATGTTGAACAGATGGAATCTGTATATGACTTCTCTGAGTATAAACACAAGCACCCTGTCATATTTCAATTGCTGATGTAACAACACAATGTGGCTCTTTCTAAAGGGAAAGTACATGAATTTGGGGGTTTGATTATTTGTTTTCTCAGTGCAGTAAAAGATCTGGTGTATTCACTTGCAAATAACACATGACAATTGCCAATTGGTTCCACTCCATTCAAATATTTGCTCAGCAAAGCGGTAGTATGAGTTCTCTGCAAAAGGTGTATCTTTAATATCAAAACTGATTTATGCTTAATTTGGCTCTGCTATTGCCACATTTGGTCACTTCCGATATGCAAACCAGCATGAGAACAGAAGTGGAAGGGAGGGGGTCTTTTCTTGAGTTGTGGCCTCCTCCCTGGTTGAAGAGGAAGGAGGCCTGGCAGTCCCCAAACAGGGCTCTCCTGCTATCTCCTTGCTTGCTCTCTGGCTTTAGGAAAGTCTCTTACCAATTCATGCCTGTATCTGTGAACTGAGAATAGGTGGTTATTCTCCTTCCATAAAATGTTTTGAGATCTGTTGATGAAGTTAATATTCTTAGTGTTATGGCTTAAGATGGGGATTTCAGATGGGGAGAGAGAGGCTCTGTTCTACCTCTGCTGCCGGACTATCTCCTCGCTTGCTCTCTGGCTTTAGGAAAGTCTCTTACCAATTCATGCCTGTATCTGTGAACTGAGAATAGGTGGTTATTCTCCTTCCATAAAATGTTTTGAGATCTGTTGATGAAGTTAATATTCTTAGTGTTATGGCTTAAGATGGGGATTTCAGATGGGGAGAGAGAGGCTCTGTTCTACCTCTGCTGCCGGTGTTTGTGACCCTGCATAAACACTGTTGTAGCAAAGGAGGAATAGGGGTAAGACCCCCCCCACTTCTCAAAGGAATGACTGGAGACCCTGCAGGCTTCTGGTAGGTTGTCCGGGGCAGGTTGTCCTGACCCTTCATGGGTGTTGCCCAGAAGGGACCTGTGCCCTCCTCCCCAGTGCCTCCATAGGTGACTGGGATCACAGTTTCCCTATGAATGTGTGGAAACTCCGTTGCTGTTCCCTCCCTTGATGCCTGGCTTTAACCTCTCTCTGTCTTCCTTCTACTCCGAAGAATGAGCTGCGATATTCTTCCTGCCTTCTTCCCCGCCACTGCGGTGGATCTCCTAGTGCTCTTTTCACCTCCTGAGCACCTGGGATCGCTACCCCTTTCCCTCTTCCCCCTCTTCTCCAGATCCGTGAGCGATGGAAGGCGTCCCGGTACCACCCCCCTTGCTGTATGACCAGTGCAGCAGGACTCTTCCTTCAGAAAACTTACGCTGCTGCAGGCAAGTCCCCTGAGCTTTTCCTGCCACCTTTTTCCCAATCTCATAAATTCATTACATCCAAAACATATCCTGAATGGAAGAGGGGCCAAGCAGCCAGATGATTGCTGTAGCTGATTGCAGCGTCTGCTAGAGCCTCATTAGTATTTTAGCTTTCGGATGTAGTTGCGGGATAGATTTGCTAGCTTCATTTGCTTCCAGCAAAAGCTGCTTTAGGCTTACACATGTGAGGCCAAGTACCCCGAGGGAGGATTTAACATGGCAGGCCTATGTGTTAATGTTTTACATAATGTTTAATAAGAAAACCAGCTGTCATTTCCTTTTAGTCAGTCGACTGGATCTTCAGCAGTTTCCAATACTTATGGCAAACTTCTTTCCTGCTGGATATGCTAAAGGTGTCAAAACCTCACACATAGTATAATGTTTGGGAATGTGTGATATTCTGAAAAGCGTGCAGGAATTTCCAGCTTCCGCTCGTTTTAGATCCTGATAATATTATCTATATAAATGCAGAGACATGGAAATTTTCACACCTCAAACTTCCTTTTACTTCTCTGTTAGCCTCCTCCTCTCCTTTTTAATAGCTGTCTTAAAACTCTTCGCTGTTGGCAGGTTCTCATCACCAGCCTCCACTCTGGATCCAGTTATATCTGCCTGATTTTTTTTTTTTTTTAAGTCTTTTGCACCTTTTCCCCTCCACTAGAAAAAGAGAGAAGGGGGAGGAGGGTTAGAGCAGTGTTCCCAGCACAGGTCTCCCAAGGGACCTCCTCTTGTGCCCGTGGAAATCAGTTGCTGGAATCTCTCAGCTCTGCCATTGCTGTCACAAAGTGCAGAAGTTGGTCCGTGAGCTTCCTATAGTATCACTTGCTGACTCTGCTGCCTTGTTTGTGAGCTCTGGCTGATCTGATATTTATGACAGGGGCTTGCTGTCTCCCCTTTGAAATCTATCACACTGAAGAGCTGTCAAAATATTTATCAATAATATTGGTAACTGAGAAGCATGTAGTCTAGGGGCTAAACAGCAATTTGCAATTTTATTTTTTCACCTCTGCTATTCCAAATCTGTCCTTTGCGTGTGTCCCCTCTGACATGTGAGCAATTCCTTTCAAACATACAGATTCAGTCAGATTTTTGTTGCTCTGAATTATTTTTTGCTGTTTTTCAGTGATGGGTGGTGTGTCATGGCTCACAAGTCACAGGATGGTCTCCTGATTCTCACATGATCAAGTAAAGGAAATTTATTTTACTGCCCCAAAGCTCCTGCTAGTCCCTGCTTGTTATGTACCTTTTTCAGTTATGTTCTGAGTGGCTGCATAAACCTTTTCAGGCCACATCGTCGCTGAGCCTCAACATCCTTTAACTGGAACCTCATCACCCTAAATGTGCTTTGATCTTTGCTGGCTTGTTTTCATTTGACATTCTGGTGCTGTGAACTGGGAACTGCTGAGTTTCATCCCACTGTTGCTATTGGGTGGATTTAATAACACTTTGCAATCTGATACAGCACCTTCCCAACACTAAGCTAGGTAATTCTTCTAGTAGTGCTACGTATGAGAATTAAATGAAAGCACATTCAAAGATACAGTTCTCTTCTAAGTGACGGAAAAGGATAGTCTTGCTTTTCGCTCCACTCCTTGATAGAGAAAGCCACAACTGAAGGAAATGCAGACTTTGGAAAATCAGGGTGATAAAATCTTGTTGAAAAAAAGATTGTTAATATGTTCAGGGCTAAGCTTTGTCTTGGACCATGTGTAATGAATTCTGTGGGGAAGGTAGTACCAAATGTTACTGCTGTGGTGCTATGTTTTAGAGTTTTATCCCTCCTCAATATCGCCATCCGGGGGTAGTCTCCAATACCATGGATCTAACTCATACTGTTTGCAACAGGGACAGGCTTTAACTCTGCATGTCTTTTACCCTGCTCCTGAGGGAGGGGGCTTGGCTTGTAGGACTGATCTGGTTTAATTTTTCAAGACCCAGGTCATGAGCAAATATTTTTCCTCTTCACTAGTGCCACTGAGAAAGTGTTCACTTTTTCTTTTACAGTTTGGTATCAGATGGAAGATGCTTTACTGAAGAAAGAGCAAGGAAGGGCATGCCCCTGGGGACCTGACCTCAGCCAGGATGTGATACTGCAGATGCTGCTGAAAGAGAGACTGACCACTTGAAAGATCATGAGATTTATGTGATGTTTCATAAGCTATCTGCTCGTTCATCCACGTGAAACATAGGTAAAAAGGTCATGTTGTATTTTATTATATTGCTCTTCCAAACTCAGAGTGTAGTTTTCCAAACTATGTAAGTTGCTCTCCATGTGTTTTGTCATCTGAACAACATTTAGCCCCATTGGCACTTTTTAACTTTCTGCATATTTTAAACTGATGCCGATTTTTAAATCCTTCCTATTTCATATAGCTTTCACTGTTTGAATCCTTGAAAAAAACTTGAAGTTCCCTGTACTTACACTTTTGAGAGATGAAGCTGTGCCAGAATGCCTTCACAGATCCTGAAAATGGTAATTACAGAAATGGAAGTTACATGTATGCACCAGGAACCTGGGGAGCTGCAATGTTTCTAGCTGCAAATAGATGCATGGCCTAGGAAAGTTTAGCGTGGTGACTGTTGATAACAGAGAGGCATGTAAGAAATGTGGACCAAAGCAAGTACTTCTCTTTATTTTCCCATTATTATCGCTATTTTCAGTATTACTTCCGGTCACACATGGCTTCTCAGAGGAAAGCCCCCACTTAAGTCTCTTACTGGTCTCTACTCTCTACAAGTTTATGTGACAATCTTTTAGCTGTGGAAGGAGAAGGGAAAGAGCGGCTATAGTGGGGAGAACAGGACCAGAAGGCTGCTGGGTAAATGAATTCCACCTTAGACATGGTGAAAATTTCTTTCCCCTCCATGGAAAATGCTAATTAAAAATAAAATTCTTAAAAAATCAGTGGTATTTTTTCATTCTCAGCAACTGAACTCCAGGAAACTGTCAGTTTTTCACCTTAGACAAGTTTATCTATATTTTGGTTTTCCAAAGAAAAAAATATTTTTTTAAAAAGAGCTTTACTCAGAAAAGTATTTGGCTGAAACATGCTCTAGTTTCTCTTCAGATCATGTAAATCTTTCATATAAATTGTATACTGTCTGTTGAAAAAAAGTTTTGAAATAAAATTTCTGGCCAGCCTCAGTCTTTGTACTCAGCACAGCAGCTGGTCTGAGGCCTCAGATCAGACCGAACGTAGATTGCAGTCATGCTGCAAATGACCTTCCTCCAGCATTTCTGACGGTTGCTGGTTTTTCACTGAATATTTTTGTCTTGGTAGTTCCTGGCATGTGGCAGCTTTGCATGTTACCAAAGCCTCTCTCCTGTGCTGTGTATAGCTAGCGCTGCAAGTGCTGTGTCTCTAAAGGTAAGAAAGCAGGCTGCCTAGGAGGATGAAAACCTAAGGCCCGGGCATCAGGCTGAGTTGTACTCGATAGAGGAATCTAACATGCATAAAGAGGGCCCAGCACAGCTTTTGTGATTCCCAGGGTGTTGATGTTCTCCTAGCAAGTGTTAAAGCAGCCTCAGTGCTGCTCTGACTTGGCCTGGCTCATGATCACTCACAGCAGCATGCTTACGCTGGTAAGATCTCCCCAGGGCCCTTCTGCAAGCACTTTCTCCCTACAGGGCGTGTACCCTGGCCATTAACAGCACACAGAGTTTATCTTGTCTTCTCAACACTACCTGAAGATTTCTCCATGCAGAGAAAATGTGTGCCTGCTTCTTGGAACAGGTTTACAGCTGCTTTGTGTTCCTGGAGCTGTGCACAGGTACTGTTTTGACAGCCAGGATCCTGTCTAGAGGAACTCAGTGAGAGAGCCATGAGGTCAGCTTCTCTCTTTAGTGAGGAATTTATATTAATGTTTGTATTTTCATCAAATACGTGACTTAGAGTGAAAGGACACATTTAGCTTATGGTGTCTAGAAACACAGTCCTGTCTTTGTTGAGTTGTGATGTCACTGATGATGAAGGTCTTGCATCGCTGATCTCAAACAAGGACATTTTCTGCAGCTGATCTTTGAATAGATGAGCAGATCGTCTAACAGACACGCTGAAGACATTTCCATATATTCTGAAACAAATTTAGTAGCTTGATATTTTTCCTAACAAATGATGTATTATTTATGATAATTAAAGTAATTATTTTTTTCTTCTTCCCCCATCATCTTGTTGTAAATAATTTCTGTAATCCATCACAAATCTGTTGAGAGCATTTGGAGAAAAAGAAAAACCTAAAAAACCATGGCACCCAAAATGTTGCTCTGCCTCACCAATTGTTCTCACAGCCATTAGCTAACCAGTGCCCCAGTTCAGTGGAGATGGCCTCTGTTGTTTTCTAGAAACCTTTTTGTAAGAACAGTATCAAAAAGATGACAGGGAACATCCACGTATATTATTCACTGTTAATACCAATACCCTCTTTTGGTCTTTTTATAAGCGACACCAGGTGAAGAAATCTGTGACGACCTGCAACAGAGCAACCTACTTAGCTCTGCTTTGAGGTGGGCCTGTTCTTAAGTAAAGAACGGCTCAAAACTTTTTGCAAACGCTATTCAATAACTTCTTTTTTTTAATCACAGAGAGAGCGTTGCGTTTTGTAAATGCCTTCCTTGCCTGCAATTGCTAATAGTTTTTCAGATTATGAAAAATGGGATTGTGTAAGAAACTTTCACTTGCTTTTCTCTGATTGCCTTTTACATTTTGCCTGGAAAAAATCTGATCAATTTCTTTAATTTTTTTAAATAGCCTCTCTGCTGCCTGTTTCCTTTGTAGAGCCGTATACACTGGCACATTCATGTACAGCATGCTGCTGGCTCTGCATCAATCAGCTATGACCCTTCTCAGGAAAACAACCTGAAAAGATAATTTCATTTGCAAAATCAACCCTTCACTTGTAGATTCATCCTTCTCCACTGTAAATAACTAACCTCATTGAGGTTTTAGGTGGATCTTACAAAGGTGTGCCTCATTTCTCTCCATTAACAGTAGAAGCCAGGGGTGACTGAGCTCTTAACTTGTTTGACTCGAGTTACATGTCTGAAGTGTGGTGGGATGAATCCAGGTTGCTGCCTCATGCCCTTTGTGCATCTGTAGTGGAGTTAAAAACAGCATCACAGAGCACAGGACCCAGTCTCGTGTGTTGAGGGCTGCTCTTGTTATTCACAGTAGGGTTTGCAGCAGTATTTCCTGTGTGCTCTTTGAGTCCCCTCTGAAAGCAGAACTAGTGTTTTCTGGGTAGGCTTTTTCCTGGTGCTTATTGCCCTCTCCATGCTCTGTGGACTGCAGTGAATCGATTGCCCCATCCCTGGTTTGCTATTATCCACTTTTTGCTGCTAGGAAATTGAGGGAGGGAGAAAGTAAGGGCAAAAATATCCATGAGATTTGGGCTGTTGGGGTAGCAAGGTTATCCGCACCTTTAGGGCTAGTCCCTCTCTTGCTGAGATACAGCCCTTTTCCAGGAAAGTGTTTGGGTATAAGACTCTGTGTCCATATAGCTAAATAAAACAACATCCAGTAGTGAGCTTGAGCACTGGACAGTAATTATCCGTATCACTTAGTTGGCAGGTTACTCCTTGGCGTGGCTGGGCTATGCCAGTTGGCAGTCTGTGCGGCTAAGGGAAGGTAATGCTCTAGAGACCATCCCTCACAGGAAGGATGGAAGACACTGTGCAGCATCTGACTCCCTCCTTAGCCCCCTGACACGCTCCAGTAAGCCCTGCTTCCTCAAACGCTCCTGTGTGCCCTCATGCCATACTGCATGGCACGTGTATTTCACATGCACTTGCTATAAAATTATCACTCTGCTGAAATCACATGACACGTTTAAGTCCCATGATTTCAGGCATTTTGAATTAAACACCATCCCCTGTCCCAATAATGTCTTAAGACCACAAAGCATTACATGGGCCCCAGAGGACATGCAGGGCCAAGTCTGTGCAGTGTGGATGTGATTCACTGTGGGTCACTTGGCCTCAGTCTTGGTCCTGTTGTTATTTAGCAGTACAGATATAGGCAGAGAGGCTGGAGGTCTGGAGCCAGATACCTCTGTGGGGAAAGGGCAGGTGATGGGGGTGCCGACTGTAAGACCTCAAGCTGAGGGAACTCCTGGTGTTTAGGACAAATGGGGAAGAGCCGTCTGCAGCACAGAGGTGCTGGCAAAAGGCTCTTCTTTGGGCCAACAGTAATGTTATTTTGGGATTTATGCAAGCTGATGGCACAGTCAAAAAGTGATGCCCTGAAGGGAAGGTTGAAACAGCCATTGCTTGTTGGGATTTATCTGTGCTAGTTGTCCAGGTCTCCAGCCCATAGTCTAGGGCAAAAGTCACATGATTCGTATGTCCTATTTTAGGTCTCTAAAAGATCTTTAGATCTTAGTGAAGCAAAGCACACCCTGAAATCAGGTAGACAACTACACTTGGATGAATGGCTCTCCCCTTTGTGCTGGGACTTCTGGGGAAAGCTGACAGCCTGAGCCTGTTTTGGCTCCCCCCCCAATGCTATTTGATACCAGAGTTAAATGCAGCAGAAGTTGTGCCCGGTGGGAACTTCTGCACATTTGACACTTCTCCGAGCTCTGGCACTGACAGCTAGAACAAAGCTAGGATGAATGAACTTGATCACAGAATCACTTGATCACAGGCAGTTATTTCTGATAATTTTCCTTCATGCAAGTCTGCAAGGCTTTTTCCCCACAGAAATAGAAAAAGGGAAGTATTTTTTTGCCAGACATGTCCTCTGCAAATTCTGTGGTTTGTGCTCCTTACAACTGTAGTTACTGACTAGCAACAAGTGGTTACCGTTTTCTATTGTTATTTTTAGAACCTAGATATAAATGGTGAAATAAAAGTAGAGGGGGGGGGAAAAAAGTAGTGCTTCAGACTTGCAATGTTCTGAAACCAATGTTCTGAAAGTCAGAGGCTCATGCACTAAACTCTGGTATACCTGTTAATACTGGCAGGAGTTGGGTATATATGTCTGCAATGTGGAGAGTTAACAGCAAACCTCAGGTGACAGGTCTTGCAGATAAACCGGACATGACATCTGTAGATCACAACCTGTACCAAAACCCAGCGGCTGCATTTCATAAGGCTTACTGGGAGGCATAAGTCTGAAATTTTCAGTAGTAAGCCACTAGCCTTAGCCTCTAACAGCTGGAAATTATGGAGACTGTTATCAACTAATGAATGCGGAGTTAGGCCCTGTCAACAGATCACTGAACGCTAATACTTTACTCCTGGCTTTGCCCTTGCAATGCTGCGCAGTGGTGAAGGTCCTTCCATAACTAATTTAACCTTTGTAACTCTGTTTCCTTGTCTGCAAAATAGGACAGTGGGTATGTTTTTTTGCCCACATGCTAAGCAAGCCTTTTCTTTGTTCTTGTTTTGTAATGGCCTGCTTGTCCTTTTCTTCACCTTGCATGTGGCGTTCCTCTAAAGGGAGCCAAGTGGGAAGGGCCATATGAGACAGCCTCGATCGCACCTGTGCTGAGTATTATCTGTTTGCTGACTCTAGAAGGGTTTCCACTCAGCTCAGTGACAGGCTCAGCAAATCACTCTTTGGATGTGCCTTGCTCTCTTTATTGTCTAGATACAGCAGCAGTTCATTCCCTCTGAATACGGTCCATAATGTCAAAGCAAAAGCCAATGCCCTTGTTTTGCTTGTTTCGTGAAAGCTGAGAGTAATGTTTACGTGACTTTCATTTGGAATCTGAATTCCACTAGGTTCACTCAAATGTTTAATCAGCATTGCTCAAATGTTTTAGCAACTTCCTACTGAACCTCAAGACTATAATAAAACCTGAAACTGAGCAATTTATTTGCAAGTCTTTAAGACAATTCAGAAAATTATCTTCTTTTCAGAAATGCATCCTCCAGGAACACAGAAAGTAATAGCTCTCCATTTCACCCGCAAAGAAGAATTAAATTTCATTTTTAGTTAGACTTTTGCACATTCACATCTTTCCTCTCTAGGGAACTTGTTTTGCTAATAGCTACAAAGCTTTCCAAGCTCCCAGAAAGACACCAGAAAGGACTGTAACAAGCAGATATTTCCATAGGACATCAGGGTTATGTGTGTAACACAGACACGGCCCATCTGTAGCTCAAACATTGTACCAAAGCCTCCTGCTCCAGCAGCGCAGCCTGCCAGTGCGGAGGCCCTGGGGAGGACCTGGGGGTTTAGGTGGGTGCTCTGGTTCCCTTCCACCAGTGCAGCATGCACCAGATGACGCTGAGCAAAACTCACCTACTTCCCCCCCTCAGTTCTGCCACCATTTTTGAACCTTACCTGCAAGAACCTCTGGCCTGACCTTTGCTGGGCTAGCAAATGCCACTGTCTGATGTTTTATTGCATTTCTATTAACATCCAGTAATGACTAAGCACTCCATCTACAGAGTGATGTAGGACCAAGACCCAGAAAGGACCGAGGCCGAATTTTGGTGCCCAGTTCCCAATCTGCAGGAGTGGGGTTCATCTCTGTTCCCTCTCCCTGCCGATTCCTTCCTAACCTTGGAGGTTTCTAACCTCCATAGGTATCTGCATCTGTTACTAAGATGTTCTGCAGACAACTTCAAAAGTTACTTTCGGTAGGGCCAAGCAGGAAAACTGCTTTGCTTATGTGACAGGCTGTACTGCATCTGGCTGGGATGGAGTTAATTTTCTTCGTAGCAGCCTGTATGGTGCTGCTATGAAAACCAGGTTGCTCAAAGGCTTGTTCTGGTGGTGTATTGGGTGTAGATGGCAAGGTTTTGATACTAGGGGGTGGGGATGCAGGAGTGGCCTCTGTGAGCAGAGGCTGGGGTTGCCCCCATGCTGGACACAGCTGGTGCCAGCCAGCTCTGCAATGGACCCACAGCAGGACCCAGCTGAGCCCATCAGCCAAGCTGGCAGCACCTGTGTGAAAGCATATTTAAGAAAGGGCAAAAAAATGCCACAGAGAGGAGGAGGGAACAAAAAGAGTGAGAAACAGCAAAGGGCACACCAAGGTCAAAGAAGGAGGGGGAGGAGATGCTCCACAGTGCTGGAACAGGAAGGACCCAAGCCGGAGCAGAGGAAAAGTGTGACAAGGAAGAAACAGTAGAGAGAAACTCCTCCGTGCCAGTCGAGGTGAGGGAGAGTCTGGAGCGAAGGAGTAAAATTGAGCCTGGGAAAGGGGGCAAGAAAAGTGTTGGTTTAATGCCTGTCTCCTTGTTTCTCACTACCTAAATCAGCAATTAAATATCTATTTTAACTGGCAATAAATTAAGTTTATATAGAATTGTTTGGGTTGGAAGGGACCTTTAAAGATCTAGTCCAAATCCCGTGCCATGGGCAGGGATATCTCTCACTAGATCAGTTTGCTCAAAGCCCCATCCAACCTGACCTTGAATGCTTCCATGGATGGGGCATCCACCACCTCTCTTGGCAACCTGTTCCACTGTCTCACCACCCTCATCATAAAAAATTTCTTCCTATATCCAATCTAAATCTACCCTCTTTTAGCTTCAAACTGTTGTCCCTTGTCCCGTCACTACAGGCCCTGGTAAAAAGCTTTTATCTTTCTTATAAGCCCCCTTTATATGTTGAAAGGCCACAATAACATCTCCCTGGAGCTTTCTCTTCTCCAGACTGAACAACCCCAACTCTGTCAGCCTCTTTTCATTGGAGAGGTGTTCCAGCCCTCTGACCATTTTTGTGCCCATTTTCCCTTTCTTGCCACAAGTCACTCACCACCCTCATAAAAAATTTCTTCCTATATCCAATCTTCTACCCTCTTTTAGCTTCAAACTGTTGTCCCTTGTCCCGTCACTACAGGCCCTGGTAAAAAGCTTTTATCTTTCTTATAAGCCCCCTTTATATGTTGAAAGGCCACAATAACATCTCCCTGGAGCTTTCTCTTCTCCAGACTGAACAACCCCAACTCTGTCAGCCTCTTTTCATTGGAGAGGTGTTCCAGCCCTCTGACCATTTTTGTGCCCATTTTCCCTTTCTTGCCACAAGTCAAATCTGTTTTGCCCATGACAGTAATTGCTAAGTGATCTCCCTGTCTTTATCTCAACACATAAGCTTTCTTGCTCCTGGGGTTTTTTTTCCTATTTTCTCCACCCTCACTGGGGGCATGAGGGTGGAAAGTGAGCAGCTGGAGGGAGTTTGACCATTGGCCAAGGCTAGGCCACCAGAGGTAGCATCCTCAGAGCACATTTAAAATACAACCATGGAACAAGTTTCTGCCAAAATGGCTCCTCTTGTGGCTGGAGTGTTTGCCCATGGCATACATTCAGTCCCTTTCTCTGCTTAAAAGGAGTAAAATTCTTACCACCCTGCCCTGTTGGCTATGTACTACTCTGGCTTTCTGCCTTGCCTATTAAAGTTGTGATTAAAAAAAAAAAAGATTAAATGTTGGCTGTACCAGAGATGGTAGGGAAAAGTAAGTGGTGCACTGACTTGGCAGGTTGATGCTGGCCACTGTCCTGACCAACTGTTTCATGTGGACAAGTCATTGAAGGAAATGTATAAACAGTCCATGGAGCAGGGATCAGGATCTGGGGGATCCCTTCATGCACCTGTGCAATGGATCTGCTCAGCAGGCCGAAGAGTTATACTCCCTTTTTGTCTCTCGGGGGATTCAAGGATGTCAGTCTTTGGTTTGAGAGCTAGTAATGCAGGGAAATTTGGTGAAAAAGGACTGTCTTCTAGGGACTAGAATTTCCTAAAGTGTCTTTGGCATGCAGCAAGTCTACAGAGCTCAAAGAGATCATGCAGGATTCATGAGAGGCAGGTCCTGCTTGACCAACCTGATCTCCTTCTGTGACCAGGTGACCCGCCTAGTGGACGAGGGAAAGGCTGTGGATGCGGTCTACCTGGACTTCAGTAAGGCCTTTGACACCGTCTCCCACAGCATTCTCCTAGAGAAGCTGGCGGCTCACGGCTTAGACAGGTGTACTCTTCGCTGGGTAAAAAACTGGCTGGACAGCGGGGCCCAGAGAGTTGTGGTAAATAGAGTTAAATCCAGTTGGCAGCCGGTCACAAGTGGTGTTCCCCAGGGCTCAGTTTTGGGGCCGGTCTTGTTCAATATCTTTATCGATGATCTGGATGAGGGGATCGAGTGCACCCTCAGTAAGTTTGCAGATGACACCAAGTTGGGTGGGAGTGTTGATCTGCTCGAGGGCAGGAAGGCTCTGCAGAGGGACCTGGACAGGCTGGATCGATGGGCCGAGGCCAACTGTATGAGGTTCAACAAGGCCAAGTGCCGGGTCCTGCCCTTTGGCCACAACAACCCCATGCAGCACCACAGGCTTGGGGAAGAGTGGCTGGAAAGCTGCCTGTCGGAAAAGGACCTGGGGGTGTTGGTGGACAGCCGGCTGAACATGAGCCAGCAGTGTGCCCAGGCGGCCAAGAAGGCCAATGGCATCCTGGCCTGTATCAGAAATAGCGTGGCCAGCAGGACTAGGGAAGTGATCATGCCCCTGTACTTGGCACTGGTGAGGCCGCACCTCGAATACTGTGTTCAGTTTTGGGCCCCTCACTACAAGAAGGATGTCGAGGTGCTGGAGCGTGTCCAGAGAAGGGCAACGAGGCTGGTGAGGGGTCTGGAGAACAAGTCTTCTGAGGAGCGGCTGAGGGAACTGAGGTTGTTTAGCCTGGAGAAAAGGAGGCTGAGGGGAGACCTCATCGCTCTCTGCAACTCCCTGAAAGGAGGTTGTAGCGAGGTGGGTGTTGGTCTTTTCTCCGAAGTAACAAGCGATAGGACGAGAGGAAATGGCCTCAAGTTGCGCCAGGGGAGGTTTAGATTGGATGTGAGGAAAAATTTCTTTACTGAAGGAGTGGTTAAACATTGGAAGAGGCTGCCCAGGGAAGTGGGTGAGTCCCCATCCCTGGAGGTATTTAAAAGACGAGTAGATGAGGCGCTTAGGGACATGGTTTAGTGGGTGGTGGTGTTGGGTCGATGGTTGGACTCAATGATCTTAGAGGTCTTTTCCAACCTCAATGATTCTATGATTCTATGATTACAGAGTTCAAGTCCTTGCTCCAAATCAGCCAAAAGTGGTGATTTGAAATTATCTAACCATTAGCTGGACCTGTTTCTCTCTGGCTTTAAATAGCCAATCTCAGAAATGGGCTCACAGCTGACATTTCTAAGCAGACACAACTACATGTTCTTCTTGGTGGCCTTCCTTGTTGGTTAGGCTCAGACAGCCCTTTGCTTTGTTTGCCCGTTTCCAGTGAAGCCAGCTCCACTTTCTACTGCTCCGTGACATTACCTGGGGAGCCCCAAACACCCTACCCAGGACTGTGAGGTCTCTCCAGTTCTGACTAATTCAGTTCCCCTTTGGATTTAGCCCTCAGGTCAAAGTATCAAATTTGTCTTCCTTGTGATTGATCCTGGTTTTAAAAACAGGTCTCTAGAAAGGTGAAACATTAGTGTGTTGTATCCTCTAACTTTGCACATTACACAGAGGCAGGTTGGAGACTGCAGCCTCCAAGCTAAACAAATCTGAGACAACTTTTGCAGAGACCTAAGAGCATTCTGAGAGTTCCCTCCTGAGTCCTCTCTTCCTGTGCTAATCCAAACACAGTCTTTTAAAAAGTCAGGAGGCTTGTGCTCCTCTTAATCCTAGCAAGACTTTGCTAACCATGCTGCATTTCAATTCTCTGGGCACTATCTGATCAATTGTCTTCTCATGGAGAAAAGGCAGATTTTTTTCTTGTATTACCATCACTCCTGGAAAATAAAGCATAGAATAGAAAAGACTAGACTAGAATAAACTATTTCAGTTGGAAGGGACCTACAGCAATCATCTAGTCCAACTGCCTGACCAATTCGGGGCTGACCAAGTTAAATCATATTATTAAGGGCATTATCCAAATGCCTCTTAAACACTGACAGGCTTGGGGCATCGACCACCTCTCTAGGAAGCTTGTTCCAGGGTTTGACCACCCTCTCGGTAAAGAAATGCTTCCTAATGTCCAGTCTAAACCTCCCCCGGAGACGAGGTATGCTAATAAACTACTTTTGCCATGGCTATACTAGGAAATATCTTTATTAATTAGCTCAATGGATTATAACACTTACTCACAATCACACATAGAGGTGCACTTGGGTTCGGGAAGAAACTATATTGTACGTGGAAGGGTTAAACTGAACCAATTCTTCCTGCAGAGTAGCCAGATGTGGTTGTTTTCCTCTCCAAGCAGACAAGCCTAGCAGTAGCCCTATGAGGATATAAATCACTGTGAAGACTTTCTGTGAAACTCAGCAGTGTGGGCTGATATGATCCCAGTTTCGTCTGTCTTTGATCAGCTGTGAAGCCAAGTCTGGTGAGGATATGGTCTTGTGCTACCTGCAGGCTTGTTTGGTTTTTTCGGGTGATTTTTTAACTTCTTCATGTCTTCGTTCCAAGTTCCTGAGTCTAGGTTAGTTGTTGACTGTAGACCATTAGTTGAAGTACTAAGTGTCTGTTTTCTGTGAGTTTCCTCTGAGTCATGAAGAGTTGGACAGTAAAGCAGCTAGCACTGGCAGAAATAACCAGAGTCCCAGGTGCTACTTACAGCCTCCTCAGATTAATTTTTGAAGATGTCTTTTTAGAAATTATCAATTATTCAGATACTAACAAAAGCCATAAAATACATTTTCAAGTATTGAGTTTTCTGTTCTTTCAGCAGCAATGGCTCTCTGTACATAAAGACCCAGAGATACTGGGTGAAAACCAGTGCAAACAACATTACCTTTCAGCCACCAGTGACTGATCAGATGAGCACAAGCAGTTGGTCCATCTCTGCTGTCACTCTTTCTCAGCAGCAATGTATCTGACTAAAAACTTTGTTCTCAGGTTTTGTGTATGGCTTGAGTCCCTCTCTCTGGGAATGTGCAGTGCTGAGCAATGCAGCTAATTTTTTCCAATGAATCCAGTCATATTTCCTACATCCTAAACTGTCCTGATGACATATGTACCTGTTCTGAGGTCATCATGCCCTTTTGCTTGACTCTGATCAGGCACATGTGCTGCTACATAAGGATCAGCAAACATACCCCTTCTGGACCGTTAGCTCAAACTTGTGTTCTGTTCTCTTCTAATTTGGAAATTTGAGAGAAAAATGAAACCTCTGTGATATTAACTTGGTGAATACTTTTGTTTAAGTTGAGTTATCTTGAAAGGCAGAAGTAGGCTGGAGCTGAAACTTCACAGCTGAACTACTTCGATTATATCTATTTTGTTGGGCTGTATCTTGCTTGAAGGTAACTTGGACCCACTGCATCTTTAGTTGATACTCAGAGAGTTAGTTACAGCTATGTTGTGGAAACACAGATTTGATTCATATGCTATTCATATTTTTCTTCCATCTTCTCCATCTCTTGCTTGGTTGAAAACTTCTGTTATTGGTCTGCATGTGTCAGTCGATAGAAAATTTCTTTGGCACATCCACATGAAGCTTGTGGATGATGTTTACTGCTCCTCAGGCTGTAGCAGTAATCATGCATTAAATGGCAGAGTGAAGCCTCTAGAGATTGGAATTTCCTCTAAAATATGAAGCCTGTGACAATGCTGTCCACCTTCTAACCATGTACTAATCACATATGAATACATAAATTTCTCCCTCATTTTATTTATGTGTTAAAAAGATCATTTGTATTAAAACTTGTTCTGATCTAAGCATTAGTTCTTAAATGCTATTTTTGGATGTCAGTGATTTAATTCTTACCACACAAGGAAATGCTTTTACCCCAAAGTACAGATGGGAAACCTGCGGCAGAGAACTCCTATGTGGCTGCCAATAGGGAGGACTTGGTGAATAAGACGCAGAGGAAGGCCATGTGGGTGTATGGCTGTGCTGGAGTCCTGTCTATCCAAGCAGAGCTAATGGGTTTTGAACTGAGGTGTGAGGGAATTGTTGGTTCTCATACCACTTACTACAGAGAAAACCAGGGGCCCTCACTCTGTGCTCTTTAGTGCCACCTTGTAAATACAGCTTGAGGACCTGGATAGTGCACAGCCAGGATGATTTAAATTCATTATTTAAACAGATACAGTGACTATCTTATTGAATCTCAGTGACTGTTTACGTGTGAACCTCCGTTTGAAACGTTACCCCTAATCAAACACCAGGAGAAAAGAAGCCTTCACGTTTTCATTGAGCTCCAGTGTTTCATTTTATCTCATAATAACAGTTTCCCTATTTTATTTCCTTTGTATTGAGCCTAAGATCAAAGCAGTAACTTTGTTAAAAAGCAATCAATTTGAATAAATTTAATAAGCAGCAAAGGAATTGCTTTGGCTAAATGAAAAGCTTTTAGCCAAGTCTCTGTGGCTATCAGACTGTGCTTGCTGGCACTGCTCTGTGCTGCGTGTCTCAGCTTCCCTCGGTCCCTGCCCCGTTCGGTCCTGGGGCAGTACAGGGCCTGCCTCGCAGCACTGCAGGTATCTGCATGCTTTTCCCACTCTGGGAGCGTGAGCAGCTTTAGTCTCTTCAGCTCACATGAGAAAGGCCTGAATAATTACACCTTGGAGACTTTCCTGGAGCTGAGGGTAAACAGCAGGCAAGCAGAATTTTACTCACTTCTAATCTAAGCAGAACTTACCCAGCTCTTGGTATCCAGCGTGGAACATTTCAGTTTATTGCTTTTTTCACTTACCACTACCCGGTCCAAACCCAAGCAGTAAGTTGGTGCATGTGCCTAAGTCATTTACTTCCTGGGGCTTTTACATACCAGGACCATATTTCTGGAATTCCTCTTATTCTTTAAAACATAAAGCTCCAGTTATCTCCAAGCTTCTGGTGTTAACTATGTTCCAGGTACCAAACTTTACCTTTTTGCAGATCAGTTAGGAAAAGATATTGCTTCTCCAGAGGAGGCTGCTTTGAGCAAGATAGACCACAGTTCAACAACTTAATTTACTGTTCAAATTGTGCAGCTGATCTGGAATGCCAGGCAAGAAGGCAATGACTGGCACTTGCATCAGCATTAGCTTCAAGATGGGAAGCAGCCTTTGCTGACTGGTTCTGCCTATTCTCTCCCCAAGGCTATTTCTGATATGCACAAGCCTGCAGAGAGAAGTAGGATAGAAAAAGAGGGAAGAGCAAAATAAATACACAAGAAAAAGGCTGAAGCATCAGGAGACCATAATCTGCTGTAGCCACAATTCAGATTAGCCAGTCATGCAGGACACTCTGGCAGTGCTGCAAAGAGATGCACTCTTTGCCATAGCCAATGCAAATACTGCACCGATGTATATATCCTGGTTACACAGGTAAAAATTTATGTAAAAAACCTGAGCATTTTCATTGCATGGCCTCAGAATCCCCTACAGAAAAGCACCCTCAGAACGCCTTCAGGTCTCAAATCTGACCAATTACTGACCTCAGCAGTGAGTTAACAGACAAGAAGAAAACTTTTATTTTGGCGTCTTTTAAATTAGAACAGTATTTATCAGGCCTCAGATATCTTTGGTACAAAGGCACTATTTTAGTAGTTTTAAAATGATAAAATCTGACAAAAACCTGGGAGAAAATGTCCTTATTATGTATTCTCACATGGTCTTGGGAGGACACTTGAGAATGATTATAATGATCTATGGAGCTTGTACTCAAACTTAAAGGCAATAAATGATTTTGGTTTGTGTTACCAGTAGGGATTTCAGAAAAGCTTATCATGACCTGTATATGTTTCCATTGCACAAACAGATCTCAGACCCACACAAGAAGCAAGTGCCTTGTAAAATGAGATTTTTGTTCATTACATAGAAGTCATCTTTCAAAAAAAGTATATAAATAACCTACAGAATTCAATTCCATTGAAGGTATAGGTTGTAAAGATCCTATTCCTACCTCTTGGTTCTTAATGCTACAGACTTCAAACCCCTTCTTATTTAAGAACTATCCCTTATCCCCAAGGTGAATTGGGGGTAACCCTGCTTTACAAGTTGCCTAATTACACATTTAACTGTGAGGCTGGAACCCTTCCATCTCTTGGGTGATAAACCTGCCTAAAATACATACTGAGCCAAGATACAGTCTCTTAAGTAAATGAAAGACAGCTTAGAAATTTTCTCATTGGATATTTGCCATTGAGATTAGAATAGCTCACAGGGGTCTTGTGGAGAACATAGCAATGGCATGGAAGATTTGACAACAGAACTGAATGCAAGAAAAGGAAATGTCTTTAATAAAGGGCCTGATCCAGTTATACTTAATGAAGGAAGGTGTCTTACCAATGCTTTCGAACAAAAATTTAATTGAGCTTGGATAAGATTTGAGAAGTTGCTGATGGATTTTGATACTGCTGTTATGGCTTTTAATCCCATAGGTAGGCTGCTCTGACAAGAAGCTGGTTGGGAGCAGTCAGCATGGCTTCACCAAGGGAAAGTCATGCTTGAGCAACCTGATAACCTTCTATGATGAAATGACTGTCTTGATAGATGATTGTGAAGAGCAATGGATATTGTATACCTTGACTTTAGCTGTTGACACTGTCTCCCAGAAGATCCACATAGAAAAGCTGATGAAGTATGGGCTGAATAAGTAGACAGTGAGATAGCTTGAAAATTGGCTGAATGGCCAGGCCCAGAGCGTGGTGATCAGTGGAACAAAGTTGGAGACCAGTAACTAGTGGTTTACCCGAGGAGTCAGTATTGGGTCCAATCCCGTTTAACATCTTCATTAATGATCTGGCTGATGGGGCAGAGTATACCCTCAACAAAACCGGGAAGAGTGGCTGATATACCAGAGGGTCATGGTGCCATCCAGAGGGACCACAACAGGCTGAAGAAATGAGCTGACAGGAACCTCATCAAGTTCAACAAGGAGAAGTGCAAAGTTCTGCACCTGGGGAGGAACAACCCCATGCACCAGTATATGGTGGGGGCCACCCAGCTGAAAAGCAGCTTGGGAGAAAAGGACCTAAGGACTGTCTTGAGATGATTGTGAAGAGCAATGGATATTGTATACCTTGACTTTAGCTGTTGACACTGTCTCCCAGAAGATCCACATAGAAAAGCTGATGAAGTATGGGCTGAATAAGTAGACAGTGAGATAGCTTGAAAATTGGCTGAATGGCCAGGCCCAGAGCGTGGTGATCAGTGGAACAAAGTTGGAGACCAGTAACTAGTGGTTTACCCGAGGAGTCAGTATTGGGTCCAATCCCGTTTAACATCTTCATTAATGATCTGGCTGATGGGGCAGAGTATACCCTCAACAAAACCGGGAAGAGTGGCTGATATACCAGAGGGTCATGGTGCCATCCAGAGGGACCACAACAGGCTGAAGAAATGAGCTGACAGGAACCTCATCAAGTTCAACAAGGAGAAGTGCAAAGTTCTGCACCTGGGGAGGAACAACCCCATGCACCAGTATATGGTGGGGGCCACCCAGCTGAAAAGCAGCTTGGGAGAAAAGGACCTAAGGGTTCTGGTGGACATCAAGTTGAACAGGAGCCAGCAGCGTGCCCTTGCAGCAAAGAAGGGCTAATGGTATCCTGGGCTGCATTAGGCAAAGCATTGCCAGCAGGTCCAGGGAGGTGACCCTTCCCCTCTACTGAGCACTGGTGAGGCCATACCTGGAGTACTGTGCCCAGTTGTGGGCTCCCCAGTACAAGAGAGACATGGACACACTGGACAGAGTCCAGCAATGGGCCATTAAGTTGATTAAGGGATTGGAGTATATCTCCTACAAGTAAAGGCTGAGAGAGCTGGGACTGTTCAGCCTGGAGAAGAGAATACTTGAGGGTGGGGTGGGGGCATGGGTCTTATCAATGCATGTAAATACCTAAAGAGAATGGAGCCAGGCTCTTTTCAGTGGCACCCAGTGACAGGACCAGAGGTAATGGGCACAAGCTGAAACACAGGAGGTTTCCTCTGAACATCAGGAAACACTTTTTTGCTGTGAGGGTGACCGAGCACTGGCACAGGTTGCCCAGAGAGGTTGTGGAGTCTCCCTCCTTGGAGGTATTCAAAAGCCATCTAGACATGGTCCTGGGCAACCGGCTCTAGGTGGCCCTGCTTGATCATGGGGGTTGGACCACATGACCTCCAGATGTCCTTCCAACCTCAATTGTTCTGTGATTCTGTGACCTTTCCCTGTAACAGACTGTGAAGGTAGAGGATGAGCTTATCATTTGATTCAAATTTAACATTGAGCATCTTTGCTCTAGCTAACTTAATATATGAGAACAATTTCTTGGTGTAATTCTTTTCCCAGATCAAATAGTTTGAACTGGAGCTTATTAAAGGAATCATTTACCTGAGACCTTTGGGACTGACGGAAGCACCCACAGGAAGAAGAATGCCTAAAAATAGATGTGGCAGATGAACATGAGCATTTCTGGGTGCCAGATTACATGTTACATAATCACGCTCATCCTTTGCCACCCACGACTTCCTCTGGATGTGCACCTTGGCTTGGGCAACAGAGCACTGGGGATCTTGCATCCTTCTTCAAAAGTAAAAGGTGTGAAGCAATTCAGCAAAAGGTGAACCTCAGACAGCTGATGACTGGGCAGGCCCAAGTACAACAGGGTACTATGTGGCAGTCTTACAGAGGGCAGAGCGGTACACAGACACTAAGTAGTTCTTTGCGCTATTAAAGGTCTCATGACATGGCACTTGGACAGTGCTTTCCAAAGTACGCTCTGCACAATTGTATTTTTCATTGCAAAGCTGTATAGAACTTTAGTACAGGAGTGTAATCGATCACTGCTGTGTTTTCTGATGTTTGCTAATGATCAGCTGTGACATGCCATTTAATATGAAAGCAGCAAGTGTCTGCATCATTTCTACTACAGATTGACACTGAATAACCTGGCAAATATATTAACCTGTTCATTTGACTTTAGTTTGTCTAAATGCTTCGATCTAGGCTTTGAATTCTTTTACTTAGAGAGCATTCATCCCTTTTAAAATAAAGCACCCTACTTGCCTTCCCTCTTAAATACCCCTACTATAGAACAGTTGCAAACACTAAAGCCAAACCAGCAAAACATTGCGGGAATCATCAGGTGAATACAATTATTTTAAGTTCACTTTCAGGTACTTTTCCTAACAATATCAGGGATATATTTCTTGTATTTGATAATGCACATCTTGCTGATAAGCCAGGTACTAATTAACATACCTGCATTTAAGATTCCCTAGTGACAATCAAAGAACAAAGGTCTTGAGAATGATTAACAATCAAAGCTAAAGATAACAGTTGACTTCAGATCAATCTGATCTTTACCAGAATGCATTTGGCTACAAAGACATGAAGTAACCCCTGTAATCCTTTAAGTGAGGTTACTCCAATCATAAAGAGGCCATAAAAATAGCACTTGAAATTTAAGAGGTTTACAGTGGTCAGCACCCTAGACTAGTTGTTCTGAAGAAACATCAAAGGAAAATATTCATTACACACAAAGCCTGCTTAGGCTCGGGAGGCCATTTAACACCTATAGCACAGCTTTCATGCTGGGGAAAATGCACTTCTTTTTGCTATCCTCTGCACAACCGGTTAACTCTCAGTTCTACCTCTCCCTCTGCCCCCTCATCTTCAATAAATACAAGAGGTCTTCTCTTATACAACATTTAGGTGACTTACTTTCTTTGGAGCGTGCTGTTACACTCCACTGTAAATATGATCAACTCTTTGCTTTTTCACCTTAATGTTCTGCTTTAACTACGCTGAATCCTAAAGCATATTCTATTTTAGGAGCATCCTATCTTTTGGCGTGCTTATATATCAAGTACTCAGCAACCTGAAAATAGAGTGATGGTTAGTGTCCAAGGCTGCAAATCAGCTTAGCTTGGTTGCTAATAAATATGACAGAAACACATGTCTGCAACTAGTAATTTTCTCTTGCCAGGACATTTTTAGGGGCAAAAAGGAAGATTTTAACACATCCAATTGAAAATCTCTCTCAGACACGTTATCTACATCTTCTTAACATACTGTTCTGGGGCTGTTAGTGTAGAAAGAGCAGGAAGAACAATTTAAACCTTACTGAAATCGAGCAAATTGGATTGTGGCAGCTAAGTTCAAGTGAAAGCTTCTTGTATATGAAGAGCTTACAACTATTTGGCTGGCAGAAAGCCATGTGATCTTACTGTTATAATTAGAAGGAGAATTCTAGATGGTGACAATTCCTACTGCTCCACTGGCTGCACGTGTGCAGGTGCAGAATCACAGAGGTACTGAAATGAATAGTGAGGGATGAACAGCAAGAAGGGATGGCAGGATGCCGCTGCTCTGTTGTCAGTGCTGCCACTTGCTCTCCCTGTAACAATTCTGTTACTGTAATTTCCACTTTTATTTATCACCTTAATGCCAAAGGCTCAGGAATGATGGACGGTTCCTGGTGTGGTAGGTACTCTCTGCAAATAGAGAACAAAAAGGCAATTTCTGCCTCTAACCCCAAGCTTGCCATCTAAGAAAAAGATATGATCCAGCAGGGTGCAGACAGCTAAATGGGAATACGTGGGATCCAGTGGAGACATTATGCTTAGTATCAGAGGCAGGTGGCTCCAGCTACCAGCAGCCTAGCTATCTGGTAGCATTTTGGTGACATCATGGCAAAAGAGAATTTAAGAAATATTTGAGTGTGCACATAAGCATGTCTGTGGAACTTTGTAGAGTGCCTATCTTGTGTGAGGAACAAGATAAAGAGAAATGATGCATGTTAGGGCTCCAAATAAATGGGTCCTGACACACAGTCTCATTAGAAGCATGTTTTGATCCCTCTGAGAATGACTACAAGACAAGAGCTAGGATGGGGTGGAGGGTGGAAGAGCTGGGAGTGAAAAGATGAGAAAGACAAGACATTCATGCAATGTAAGAGGAGGAGAAAGTGAAGGATCCAGGCAGCAGCACAGGAAAATTATTTTCTAGAAGGATTTTGAATGAGACAAGTAGATAGCAGGGATACTGATAAAAACAACCTGTCAGGCTCAAATGTTGCCTGGACATGGGGACAGAAGATGAGGCACAGAGTGGCAGGGGTGAGAAGACGGCAGTGTTATCCCAACTGAACTAGAGAAGAGGAAGGAGACATGGTGGGACAGACTGTAGCCCTGTTGACTTTGTGTTAGAGATCACATATGTATAAGGAGATACCAGAGAGACAGACAGATTTGCATGCAAGTGAAAGGCAGGCCCAGATGGAATAGAGCAATAGATCTGTCAAATACCTACACACAGACAGCAAGTGGATCGGCTTGGCTAGTAACTGGTGAGATTACCAGGGAACAAGTATTGATGGAGAGTAGACGATCAAGGATGCAGCTCTGGGAAGGGTGCTCAGGTGACTGCTGCTGCAGAGGATGCAAAGGAGGAGCAATTAAGGAAGGAGGGGAGAATCAGAAGTCACTGAAGAAAAGCTGTGAAGAAAAGTGTGGTCAGCAGGAGCTGGCAGGTTGCAGTGGACGAGGCTGGTTCAGAGCTACTCCTTGAGGTGTGCTTTGAACCAGGTTGTTAGACATCCCAGTGAGTACAGTGCTGCCATATTTTTTCCTCCATCACCCTCTCTTTCCTGGCACACCAAGTTCTGCTGGGCGCGTTTTAGCAGGAACAGGCGTCTGGTGAGGCCTTTTTTCATGCAGAGAGGAGGTGCTGTCCTAAGAGCACGAGCTCAGCCAGCCACAGTAGACAGCAGATGTTTTGTGGGAGTTGTCACAGCGAAGCCCTTGCACTTTTCTGCCACCACCAGCATCTGTTATCCCTTTCTTTTCTTCTCCAGCTGACTGCTGGAAGGAGCCAGTGGAAGAAGAGAGGGATCAGAGGCAGAGTTTGCCCAAAACAGAGCTGCTTCCTGGCAAGTTTGCCCACAGAAAGCAGCTGTGTTGAGTAGGACCAAGGTGGGAGAGGGCCAAGCGGGCAGAAGTGTTTGTGGAGAAGTGCTACTGAAGTGCTACAGAAGGAGGGCAGTATTTTTATGGACAGAGGGCCAGAAGAAGAGGTTGGGGACTTCTGGTTTTAGTCCAAATCCAGTTCATGGTGTGAGTTTGAGTGAATGTCCTACCCTCCTCTACCCTCCCTGTCATTCAGCTACCTGTATAAGGTAAGGGTAGCGTTAATTGGAAGGTATGAGGTTTAACAGATACAAGTGCAGTGCTTAGAAACCTCTGCATGATCCTGTTCTCAAAGTGCAAAATATTATTTGCCCCAATCTTGCAAATACATTCTTTCCACTTTTCACAAGTTATTTCAGTAAACGGAGATTCTTCCACACACCTGTTGTTGTTTCGCTGCAGGTAGAAAAAAAAATAAAACTAGCTCCATGAATTTCAAGAAACTTTGCTAGTCTAAAGGAACAGTCTGAAGACCATGAGGTTGTGGGGGATGAAGATCTCTTCAGTTTCCTTTCTGAAAGACACCTTAATCTAGCCAAACTTCTCACATGCATTAAGCCAACAGACTTTCAGTGGTTTCCCAGGTTACAGTTCATTAGTGTCTGTATCACAGAGAACCAGGAAGCACACTAAAATAAGGACACTGCAGATTTCATTGTTGCGTGGTGCTAACAGAGAACTCGCTTCTCATACAGACGATTAGACAGGCCGTGGTACTTCAAGTATTTTTAGCTTGTGATCTGATGAGAGTTTTAGAAATAGGAGAGCTGGCATAAAGGATCACATGTAAATCCACAGTTCAGAGCATAAGGTGGTCCTCTTGCAAGCTTATGGCATCTAACAGCCACTGTAATATAAATGATACCCGCGGGTGGGGAGGATTAGTTTGCTGAACACTCTGCCGGACTCCTCTTTCTAGAACCTGCAAGCTGGCAGGTTTTCTGACTACAGGAGGGATGGCTTGAGGCCTGGGGGACTGCTGGAAAACTGGCACTGTGGGCTAAGACACCTACCCAAGTGTGTGGTCACAGAAAATAAGCACCCTTAGCACTCTCCCCACCCCACTCCAAGGAAATATCTCCTTCAGCTACATGACAAACAATGTGCCATTTAAAGGTCATGGGGAGATTGGGGAGATTTTCTGTATTTTTGTGCATTCAGAGGACCCGTTCTTGAAAGGTGATTCCTGTGGGAAGACCATGGCGTCCGCACAGGGCTCCAGCAGCCTCAGTGGCCACCTTGTAGATGCAGTGATCCAGTCACACAGAGCATCTTCCAAGGACCAGGGCCACCAGTAATCAGTCTAGGAGTTGGGACTGCTCATCTGCTAGAACCAGTGCTTGTCATACTGACTAGTGCTGCTTCCTTGGTCCCTGTACTCTGCTCCTTGGGTGTATCTCACCAGCTGTCTTGTTCTAGCTGCTAGGGGCATGCAGCTTTGATGGTCAGTGTTTAATAGTGCCCAACACCACCGGCTCCAGCACACTCTGTTACCATAGAGTAACAGCAGTGACAGAAACAGGCAGGAGGGGACAGTGCACCTTTTGTGCTTGATGCTGTTTCAAAAGAACTGCATAGCAATATACACTAAATAGCCGGAGTCTGACTTCAGAGACATTAATAACTAAGCTTCACAGTGATTAAAAGCTACTGAAGGAAAAGATGAGCCCGGAAAATGAGAACAGGCTTCTTCAATCCCTTTTCCAACTGTCCTGCGAAATAGGCAAAGGGAACTTGGTAGAAACTCTCTAAGAGTATATTCCTTCCCCAGTTACTTTCCTGGATTTGCTGATGGATGGCACAGCTCACTGCAGAGGTTATTGGTACATTCAGACATCAGTTTTGTAAACCTATTATTACTGGAGTCTGTGGGCTAATTAATGCTTGCGTGAGAAGTTAATGAAGGACAAAGATTCTTTACTGCTGATGGTCTCAGTGAAACAACTGGAACATATGAAAAAGCTACTGTCAGTAGCAAATTACCATTACAGAGAATGACATGAATATAAATCTCTCAGAAAAGGTGACATTCTCTCTATGTTGTGGCTCTTATTCTAACAGTGGGCCTGTGGTCCATGTGCAGTATCTCCCTGATGCACCCATTTGGCTTCTTGGTGGGCGTCTGTACAGTTCAATGTCTTATCATTCTGCAGTTCTGGCAGAGTCCTGTTTACCTGCCACCTGAGACTTGCTCTGCTGTCTAAAAACTCCTCGTCTCTTCTCAGTCCGATTTAACTGTGTCATGACTCATATGATCCCCGAGCCAAACACCCGGATGTAACGCCAGCATTTTAAGCAACATTAATGTCATTGTGTGTCACTGAGCAAACAAGTGTCATGTGCCCTTCACCTGTGCAAGGTACTTCTGTGCAGTGTTGCTAACTTGAGCTTTCATTTGGGTGGTAGCTTTCTCTCTCTAATGGATAAGGCCAGCAAATCCTTGGACATGGACTTGGAGGTACTTTAACTCCTATCTGGTAAATCAGACTGGATGGGAGAGTGCATTAGATCACAAATCCTGCTTGAATTCAGGCAAACTAAGAGTAACAGGATAGAGAAATGTAGGTGTGGTTAACAGTGTTAACATCATCTTCAGATGGGATTGTGTTTGCTACTCAGTTTAGAAGAAATGTGACATACAAGCGAGATGTCACCAAAAGCTACTACATTTTCAGTTCCTTTTGTCCTCTCTTGCACATTTAAGAAAATGTTATATAAAACGGAATTGCTTTTCCTTCCATGAAAAAAATAATTTCTGCTGAGTTCTACTTGTCTGGTTGATGAAATGACTTTCCATGTGGGTCATGATTATCTGGCTGGCTGGGTATGAGCTGTTCCTCATCCCATCAGGCTATGATTCTTCTGAGATTGCTACAAATCCCATGGAAGTCCCTAAACTCTGAGTTTTACCATTAGATTTAAGTTAGCTTAAAGATATGTAAAGCTGCCAGGGGAAAGGGAGATCCTTGTTCATTTCATTGCTTGGGAAGTTCTTGTACATTGTTTATCCCTGCTGGTACTTGAAATGATTTGCAAAGACAAATTGGTGCACGGTTTTACTCAAGTTGCCTGTGCATTGCTCAGGGTTAAACCCTGAAAATGCATACCAGCTAGGGAAAATATCTTGAATGTGGCCAGTCAAGGTCTTTCACATAAAACTAAGCCTACAATAGAGAAAACTGGCTCATGCCACAAAAACTGTCTGGTACTTGAGGCTATAGGTGACTGTACGAGCATCCTCCTCATTCTGCTTTGGGAGGGCAGTTCATGTGTAGACCTGCATTCTGGATCAAACCTTCACAGTGTCACTTCTTTTGGTCATTCTTCATTGATCTTGCTAAGACAGGAGCCCATACCTTGTTCACAGAGAGGTTATTTTCATGTAACTCCTTCACAGTGTTAGGAAAAAGTGTTTTTACTGAAGAGGAAGGGAAGGGCTGCAATGCTCCTGTTAGCATCTTCAGCCAGGTAAGGGCACACAATGTGCCCGCACAATCCCATCTGTATGGAGCTTTCTTATATATATCCACACAGGGACTGCATCCAAGCCTGGTTGAAGTTTTATTAAAAGCTTATTTTGAAAATATCTTTAACGTAATAGAGAACAAAACTGACTTGAGGAGGAAGAAGGGAAAAAATGGGAAGATTTTTTTTCTGTCCTGTAATGGACCTGACTCAGCTTGAGGAGCAAGATACTGGTGACTCCTCTGCTGCAAACTTTCTTGACTTCGTAATGGTCCCTGTGCATCTGTATCATTATGGAGCCGTCCTTTTTGGCATAAATACCACAATTAAATATTTAGTCACCTTGGTACTGACAGGATGAGTGACTCGTCAAAGGTCATGCAGGAAGTATAGAGCTGAGCAGGGCACTGACCTGTGGTTTTCAATAGGCACTATTCCATATAGGAGAAGCTGTTGAATGATTACACCTCAGAGTTCAGGGAATTCTACTTTCAGGAAGTGCTAGATAAGTTGACAGAGTAATTGGAGAAAGGACCAGCCCGTTGCATGGCCTGGGATGTCTGTCTTTCTTAATATTGAATAGCACAAAGGAAAAGAAGAAAAAAAAAAAATCAAAGAAACCTGACTGTAGAAACACCGTAGATTTTCTACCCCTGCAGGGCCGGACTTAAGGGAGTATCAGTTTAGTAGCACTAGTATGTAGATATAATGCAAAACAGAGTAAGCTCAGCCACACCATCAGCTGCAATTGGTAAAAACTGCTACATGGGTTAGCAGGAGCATCGAACCAAGACAAACTGTATAAAATCCTAGTGATGCTTTAAAAACCATTTCATCTTTCAAAAGATGACGTAAATAAAAGGTTTCTTTGTGAGAAAAGATCTGGAGAAACAATAGACCAGCATATCACAAAATAGGCAGCTCCTGGATTGTCACTTCTAAAAAGGTGAATGTGTCAGAAATGATAGGGACAAGACGAATGTGCTTGACTAAGACTGTTCAGCGAGTTCACATTAACTTTACTAAGAGCCATAGACATGTACACGTGAACAGATTCATCTGCAAATGCAGAGCATAAGTGGTGAAGAGACTGAGGTAATTAGTTTGCTCATGAAAAACAAGGAAAATACACCAATATTTGTGCAAATGCAAAAGGCAGAGAAAACAAACTGAGTATAAAGGAAAACATGAAGATATGATGGAAAGGGAAAACGCTAGTGGAAAATGTCCTGCATATTGGGTCATGTGCAATAATTATTGCAGAGTTTACAAGTAAGTAAAATGAAAAATAAAAAAGCACCATACTAAGACAAAAAACAACAACTCCAAACGTGAGATTTGATATGTATATGATATGATGGAAGGTGAATAGTTTTCAAACATCTGACTGGCCTTAACTGCAGAGGTCAGGTAGTGATACACAAGCAAAAGTAGCACAACATCAAAAGAGAGTAAACAGTTTCTTTAAGATCAAGCGGAGAAACTGGAATTGTCACCCAGCAAAAATGAGTCATGTAATGGAGAGAACAGAGTGAGATAGATTTTGGACCACAGAGAGGATGGGTAGCTTTCACATCAAAGAAGTCAAGTAAAAGCTGTGTATTAGGAATGCTCAGAAAACTTATGTGAACTCAGCAGAGAGCTGTAGATGTCAGGTTCTGTATTGCCAACAGACTAAAACTACTCTTGACACAATGGAGGGTATCCTGCAATAGTGTATTTCCATGTTAGGACTTTTAGACTCACAAATCTAAGGACAGGGAGCAATCCAAAGCACTTCAGTGTTGCCACAAGGACCCCAAAATGTTTTTGGTGAATGCTGTTGGAACTGCAACTCTACTCTACATTACAAGAAAGGGAATGACAGGGGGACAGACAACTGTTGTCTTATCTAGAGCAGCCTTCTAGTATGAAAAGACAGCAACAGAAGATAAACTATGCAAACAATACAGACACCACTTGCTTGTGAAATGTCAGTGAACCAGCAAGAACACAGTATCTGTACAAACCCAACTGACTCTTCATTCCCAGGTCATTCTTTCAAGTATACCTCCAAATCACTCAAACATTGATACTTGGAAAATGAGCTATCAATTTTCCAGGTACATTGGTACATTGGTACCTGGAAAATGAGAAAAGTTCTTTCCCAAAGCAAGATGAGTAAAGATAGCAGTGACCTAATGAGCAAGGGTATGGATATCTGGCAAAATATTAAGGTGTTTTTAATTGCAAAAGGTTAAGCAGCAAAAATACCCCACATTTCTAAAGCAATGATGTTGACTCAAGAATGGGCAAAGCTGAACAAGCAGATAAAACTGCTAAGATTTTTAGAGTGCTGCAAAAAGCAAAGAAAATGGGCAATAAGCTGTTCCCAGATAGAGGAACGTCTTGAATAGATCTTGGTGAAAGTAACCGGGCACAATGGCTGATACTGTAGCTGGGACTACAGTACCAGCACTACCCCAGCTTGCAAAGACGGAAGAGAGACACTTGCCCATCAGTAAACTAAAGCGTTCTGAGAACTGTGGGGTCATGTAAGGACCTAACTGTTTTTGGGAAAAAGGATAGACTTACATTTCATGGGGACGTGAATATGTATAGTCACTACAAACACGAGGCAAAAACATGACGATGGAAGATGGTGAAATAGTCATTGTCTTGAGATTTGAGCATCAGCTCTTAGAAAAGACATAGGCCAAAGAACAGCTGTTGGAGGGAGCACTCAAACCAGAACTGCAGAGGCCGGACCAAGTGCCAGGGATTTCCTGCAGTTCCTGGAGACACGCACTCTTGCCACAAGTAGCTCTAGATGCTGATTCAGGTTCTGTGCCCCATTTTAGTCATAACCTTGTCAGGGTCCTGATCACAACAATTGGTGCATTGAACAATACAAATAGCGTTCGAATGCTGAGAGCTGGAACAGTTACTGAACTGACAAATGAATCCTCAGTTTTTATATTAAAAAATGTTGTAATATAGGGCTGGGAGTTTCAGCCCACATTCAAAGTTTCAGTGTTTTGCTGGCTAATGAGAGCTTTTTATGGTTATATGGTTGTGTGTATGTGATGGTATGGACCAAAGAAAAATACCAGCCTTGTTAGCGACTCTGAGTCCCATCTGTATTCGGCAGCACGCAGCTCTTGTTCTCTATGTGTCTTTTGTAGGAAAGTACTTTAATTCCTACTGGAATTCCTACTGTGAAATCACTTTTGGAGCAGCAGAGAAACTGATACTGATGCAGAGACTAATGCATCTGCCTTGAGGCTGTTCTTTGTTTTTCTTTTTTTTAGCACAGCCGGCCTAGCCCAGCAAGGAGAAATAAGATGTTAGAAAAGGTAAATGGTTTCTTCAAGCCTTTGCTTTCATAAACACAGAGGTCTCCCTCTTATGTGCATTACTGAATAATGCCTTTTCCTGTGACTAGTTTAAAGATACCTGCTAATGTCTCTAATCTCTGATGAGCGAACCCATGGGAAAGCGTGGAAGAGAGTGATTTATGTGGTGCTTCTTGAAACTGAAGGGCACTGGGTTCATCTGGGGTTGCTTCCATCAGCCTCTATGTAATTAATCCTCATTAATATCTGTGTAAGATCAAAATCATCCCCCCCCAGTATTGTTCTAGTAAAGGGCATTCCAGATACTCTTAATTTAGGAGAAATGTAGGAAGCGATTAAGTTTCTTAGTTGAATACTATAGCAGGAACTAGGGGAGACATTGCATGAACACAGGCATGCATGACTGGTCAAAAATGAGTGTTTGCCTGGAGCCTGATTGTGAATATAGATGCTATCTGTGTGAGCAGCAGAAAGAAGGGGTAAATCATGTGGAGAGGATGAGAAAAACGAAGAAACAGCTTGCCAGAGGGCATGAAGAGTGACACCGAGAAAGACTTTGGAGGTGGAAGGCTAGCCAGACAGGCGAGTCTCAGTTGCAGAAGGAACTGGCCGCCTGTGGCTTGGGGTTCTGATGTGATCAGCAGGACAGAATTTCACATAGCTTTGTCAGTAAATCTAGAAAACCTCAAATGTGGATGAATGGCTGCAGAGAGTATGGAAGAAAAAAAGACAATGTACTACAGGAATAGATACTCCTTTTTAATAAAAATGCAGCATTTTGTAAAATATTCTCAACAGCTTTTCCAGTAGACAAATAAGCTACAATATTGGAAGAATGTGAAGTTAGCAGTAGGCTCAGGTCCAAAATGAACTTCTGAAATGTTTGTGAATATGTGCATTTGGCTCATTACTGGTCAAAACATATTAGGCTAAATTCTCAAAGTCCAGTGACATCAGCAGAGCAGACAGCAGCAAGGTTTGGTAAGATCAGGATTCTAGAGACAAATGCATTTGAATGTAGTTTGTGTACTGAAATGGAAAATTACAGAATTAAAATGTGTGATTGCAAGGGTAATAAGATGAGAAAGGAGACTTCCAAGAATAGACAATTTTTTTTTTTTTTAATTTTCCAACTTTCTCTCCCTTACTGGCATTGACAAACACATCCTTGAACAACCCATGGTTTTTCCTCTTGCTCACAGGGCAGGGTCACAAAGACATGAAATACATTCCTCTGCACTCCAACCCCCACCCATCCTCTCCGAACCACAAAGGCATGTCCTCAGTGATGATTTCTCAGTGCCTATTTCTCTTTTTCAGTTATGGTGAAAATGGTGTGACTAACCATGACAATGCAAAATACAAGAATTACTTGCTTGCTAGTATCAATGCTTTAGTGGAAAATACATTTCACCACCCACCGGATCAAAAATACTAACCCAGGCTCTGATACATCAACCCCTGCTACTACAGTACTGTGTGAGGCTCGGGGATGATACGCTCAACAGAAGTGCATATTCTGCCATCTTCAGCAGTCTGTTAAACTAATACTTCAACTCCCTTCTGAGAAGACATGTAATAGGGAGCAAGATGTCCAGCAGATCACGCAGAAAATCAGCCTTTCCAAATTTCTCTGAGGAGATGCCATCCTGGAGACGATGGTTGGAGCTTCCTAGAAACAAGCAATGGACAAACCTTGGGTTTCCTAACATCCAGTGTTTCCTCTGACTTTGCTTTTGGCTCCCTCTACTTCTCCATCTTCTTCACCATCCACTTGGACTGTCCTCTATTCTGCCTCATTACATGCATAGAAAGCTCCACTCTAAGGCACGTGCAAATTCAGACAAAACATGAATGCTGCTTTGACAGCATGGGACATGTGCTGGGTCTCTGTGAGGCAGGAGGTAGTGTGCTAGGCAGGGGGTTACTGCCCGCTTCTGCTCCCGAGCTAACACTGAACCACAAGGCTGCAAAGTTTACTCAGGTGGGTTTCCACAGTTGTCAGGAATACATACAGTGGAATTACCGCTTCTCTAGTTCCCAGTTTTGGATTTCCTTCTGCCCTGCACTGTTCTTTTGCATACTACCCTGTGAAAGGGTACATATCTTCCTGCATACAGATTTTAAAAATAAAGGGTACGTAATAAACATATGTCTTCAGCAGCTCTCTAGCCCTACAATGCATCATCGTATCAATCTTAAAACCCCAAAGCATAATTATATATCTTGGAGAAAACTCTAGCCACGTTCTCAAAAAGAAAATACTTTTGCCCACATGGATTTTTAATGTAAATCACATCAATTATCATTTCGTAAGCAAATATGCACAGCCCTTTATAAGTCCTCAGCACAAAGGAAAAAATGTATGAAGCCAGGTTAGGAGAAACATCCTGTTAACTGTTTGTACAGGCTGAGAAATTAGCAAGATTCATGGAAAGGCTGGATGTTTTTGAGTATAACAGGTACCCTGACTCATTAGCTAGTGTCAACTGAAAAAAACAAACAACCCACAAAACCAAAAAAACTACTGAAGGATCAAACTCCTCCAAGTTTCAGGATTTAAACTGATCTCCAGCTACCTGGCTTTAAAAACAAGCCTTCTTGTTGAGACTCAATTTCTTCAGCCTTCTTTTGCAACCTCCAGTACTAATCGGTGCTCAAGATACATGCTGGACTAGCTGGATTTTGTATTTGTTTCCACCTGCAAAGCCTCTCCCTATCTTTAATAAATTACATTCTTCAGTCCTTTGCATGGATGGATGATCATTAATACTGATTCTTACTAAGCCTCTACATACACACACACATATATATTTACAATGTGCAAATTACTTTCATTTCACTTGATGGAGTTATAGAGTGATCTATTGAGACATGACAGTGTGTGCATGTTGTAAATAATTCAAGAGTGAAAGAAGCTGCATGAGCCTTCAGGATAAATATTGCACATCACCTAAAATCAGATAGACATTTGATTTCACTTCCTTAAAATTCTTCAGGTAGCAAAACAGATATGACTGAGAAGTTTAAAAGTACAGTTGAGCTAGGGCTGAAACATTTTATCTCCCTCCCCTCTAAGCCCACTTCTCAGTGAAGTCTGACACTGTAAAATGTTTTACTTGCTAAATAGCACTAGATTTTAAAAAGTGTGATGATGCCTTAGTACCTTTGAGTTCACCAGAGAAATTATGAGCATTCATACTAGCCAGATATTTTATCAAGGCAAAGAAAAGATTTTCAGTGTTTTGGATTCTGCGGTAATGATTTTCTTGTTATGGCTTTTTTAACAGCCTATAAGGAAGAAAAATAGCAGCCAGGATACTTACCTGTTGTAAGTTGGCATTTGAAAATCACTGGTGAGCACGCCAATGCTCAGTGTCTGTTGGTCACAAATAACTCAGTGTAGTCCCCTCCACAAAGCTCTGAGCCAGGGGCACTGTGTCAGTGACAGCAAAACCCAGTCTGGGTTTCATGTAACTCTACTCACATTAATTGGTTCACCTGCATGTTGAAACATGGCAAAAAAGTATCAGACCCTGGGTATGATTATTATTCTGTGAGTGACTTAAGTGTTTTTTCTCTGGATGACTGGCTTGCTCAGAGACTTGATGATGAGCTGAAAGATTTTTCTTCTCTTAGGACTTGGTCCAGGGTCCATCGGAGTCAGTGAGCAGCAACTCAGAGAGAAACACTGAGAAAAGCAGAAGGGTAAAGAGATTTTTCAGACAAGACGTGAAATGGGTCTTCATTCAGGAAGGGTACTTGATGTAAACATTCAAGAAAGACTAGCGATGTATATGCTTATTAGCTTCGTAACTGCCACAAACAGTGCAGCAGTGCAAATCCTGAAGGCTGGGGGTTGCTGCGTTCCCACCTCAAGCAAGTGGGCATGACAGGACATCTGCCATGGCAGCTAACGCAGCCGCGGCACATGGTGGGGTAGGCTGTGCCAGGCACGGAGCAGAAGGAAAGCAGGAGGCAGCCTTGCTCTGGAAGCTTCTGATCTGTTCTGGGGGGACAAAAACAACAAAACAAAGCTGTGCCCTTTTGCTTGGTTTTCATGGCAAAGTCACAGCTAAGCCTCTGGAGATTTTGTGGGTTTGCTTTGCATATAATTAAAAATTCATTAATTAGGATTAATTTAAAAACTGAAAATCAAATTTTAAGGCTAGTTAAACCTTCCAGAATACTTGCCTTTTTTTTTTTTAATTAATTTGTTAGAGTTTGGAAGGCCAAGATAGGAAATACGGTTCAGTTACACAATAGCTTGCTATGTAACACTCACCTCAATGATCTGATTTATTTCCAGCTTATCAACCATCTTGATAATTTGGGCAGGAAAAGTATGATAGATTTCCAACAGTGAGAAAAACAAATTCCATAAAACACAGCCCATCTCTTCTTTTCCTTTGCACAGTCAATGCCAACAGCATAACTAATTCTGTGAGACTCCATCAGTCACAAGGCTAAATGCAACTCGGTACTTTTTTTAAACGATTGTGAAATGGACAGCAGATCAGTTTTCTCCAGATAAACATGTATTTAGCTGTTATGTTAGTTCAAAGAGATTTGATATGATATTTTTTTGTGTAGAGAATTGTATAAACTATCTTTTATCAAAAGCTGTGGAGTGAATATATTTTATGATGACCATTACAGCCTGTCTGATGCCCTGATGCCTTGCCAGCCTGTTGTGAGTTGGCCTTGCTGTTCGCTTCCACATACTTCCAAGCCAGATGGGTGTGGGTAGGATCTGCTCCTAAGGGTTTGCTGGTATCAAGGTCCCACCAGTGTCCCAAGCCTCAGTAGACCAGTCCCTTCATACTCCCTCATAGTTTACTTAAGTTATGGGCTATGTGGATATCTCATTTACCATCTGACCCTCTGCCCAACCCTCTAGGAGGAAGGCACTCTCAATAGTACATGGTTACATCAGTGTTTCAGGCTCGTAGGATCTAGCCTGCCCTCTCTCTCCTCAAGGCGCTCCTAATGTGCAGTGCCAGCTGTTTACCTGCACAGAGTAGACTGCCAAGTCTCTGAACAAGAAGCTGCACCAGTAATGCTTCCATCTCCTTGTGGATCCACGTGAAGAAGAAAACCATTGTTCCAAGGAGAAAGACTCTTGAGGAACTGAAAGTCAGTAAAAAACTCAGTCTGTCCCAAGGACGACCCTCTGAGCAGGTGCTGGGCACCCTTCCTGAGGAGGGCAGCGGTGGAGTGGATACTGTAGGCCACCCTGGGCACCAACAGCCAGGTGCGGTGTACAAGTCAAACCAGAGCTGTTGGTTTGCTAGAGATGTATCCCACTCTGCCAGTCTACAACGATAGAATTTTCCTAGTGGCCACTGATGGTAGGAATGATACTTCCTTTAATCATCAAGACAATTTCCAGCCCTAGGGAAAGGTTTTAGACATCTCCCAGGACCCTTCCTTTGCCCACAAGTGAAAGTACAATGGTTTTAAGCATGATCTAAAGGGTTATGAAGAGCAACTAAAGCTCAAATCTCTAATGTTCTGTTTATGAATCTGTTCTGAACAGAACATTTTGTGTGGCATATTTAAATGTATTAAGTGTTTCTGTGGTCAATTTGCCAATGCATGAAGTGAATATGATCTTCATTACAGGATTTTTTTTTTGAGCTTTTCTTGCCTAACACAAGTTGAAACACTGGATTTTCCTTTGTTACCTTCACTACAGACAACATACAGTTCAGGAAACCTAAGGCTGTGTAAAGACGCAGGAAATCATTTTATGATGTGAGCACAGGCAATAGCCAGGAGTTGTTCCTTCCCATGTTTGAAAGAGGTAATTATGGTATTTCAGAATATATGGTGACAGATTGACAAAGGTATGCTTTTATATTTATCCACAAGGATAATTTAATACCCACTTTGAGCAGAATGGCTCTGTGTATTCATTTGCATAATTGGAAGGGGCTTGCCATATCTAGCTGCAATTTTTAGTTCCACTAATGCTAATCTTCTTTTTCCCGTAGTCTGATTAAACTTTGCAAATATCTTGGATCACAACTCTCCAACACTCACAGCCCACTGCTGTCAGTAGGGATTGATTTGTTTGAGGAAGCTTGTGATGCTGATCCTTAACAATACCATTTCAGCTGCCCGACCTTGCTGATAACTAACTCCGGTGGTCATCTCCAAAGAGTGGTATTATCTCGTGTCAAAAAGGACTTTAGCTACTGAAAATTCTGCACAGGGAAATTTTATTTTCTTGTCACAGGCAAAAAGGTGGCCTCTTGTCACTTATGAGAAAGCAGTAAGTACAAACACATGCTCAGCAGCAGCCCAATTAATTATACATTTTTTAATTTCAAGCTACCCCAAAGCATGTCTCTGGATTTACTGTTGGACGACTTTCTTTCATGTTTAGCTGCCTCCTCACTCCATTGTTTCCATGGTAACACCTCTGAAACATTGCTTCTTTCTGAGGACGTGAAATGTAAAGTGGCTGGAATATTTGAGTGTTTAAATATTTAAATGAAAACAACAAAAAGATGGTGGGGTGAGTCAGACATGACAGGTAGGTGACACCCACGATAGCTGCTATTAAATTGGACTATGGGGTAGCGCTACCTTTGCTGTTCTCCTACTACAAACTGAAAAGAGCAGCCAGAGCAGAGGAGCTCTGCTGAACCTCAGCTATCCTGGTGCTGAGAGGCAGCTGAGCACGCTTATGACCAAGGCTAGCTGAAATAGCCTGCTGCTAACCTCTGCAAGGAGTTAGGAATAGCAAAGAAATTAATTTGACCAACCTGATCTCCTTCTATGACCAGGTGACCCGCCTAGTGGATGAGGGAAAGGCTGTGGATGTGGTCTACCTGATTCTACAATTTGCAGGAGTGCTGTATTTATTATTTGCCAGTGATAAACACTTCTTGTTAAAATTGGCAATAACTACTAATTGTCTTAGTATTTTACTGTGAAGTCTGTTAGGAAGTTAACATGGAAATACTGTAAAAAGCGTTCCTGCCAATGCTTGAAAATATGTCAATGTTTGCTTTGACCACAACTTTTCATTAACGGTAACAAACATCAGTTATCTGGGTTTGGAGGAGGCTGTGCTGCAGATGTGGCAGGTTTTGTAGACTTAAAGAGAGCTTTTATGGAGGACGTTCTTCTTAAAGTAGTGCAGCTACAGCGATGTCTCTCTCGCCTGCTACGCCGACCCTTTTCAAATTCGCAGTACAAGACTCGGTCTTCAAAGTGCATGTAGTGGTGCTCATTTCCCCATATTAGCTCGTTTCACTCACCCTTCTGGTCCACTTTGATTAAGGTTCCCTTTGTCTGCTCCCACAGATGGCTGTGCCTAGCCCACTTGCTTAGAACCATCTCACTGTTCTTGTGTACCAAAGCTCTCCCTTCCTTCCCTTAAATGCCTCCTTAGACAAACACCTTTCCCCTTGCTGTTCTGAACCTGGACTCTGAACCAGCCTTCTCTGTTCTGCCCTCTCTTGTCTGATCACAATGGGGAGCAAATTAACCCTCCTTGCTTATCTCTTCCACAGGAGACAACGTGAAACAGCAGCGAAATAAATGACCTGAATTCCTCATACAAAACACTCCACTGAGCACTGTTCCCGCTCACTTGATTTCTCTGATTGCCATTCCCTCTAGACTATCATTTTACATGATTTTATACACTGAATTTATCTTCCCAGGGCAAGGTTGTTTTCTTCCTATTGCCTATAAAGGAACATGATTTCTACTAGCTTTACAGAAATGAATGGTAAGAATATTCTTCCCCTTCTCTGATTGACAGCTACGGTTCCTCTTAGCTTTAACATGATAGGTTTTCAATAGAAAAAATTTTCTTTCTTGAAAATCTGTGGTCAGATGAGGGGGAAAATTCCCAGAACTCTCTAAGCTCTGCTCACTAACTGTTAAAAAAAGATGCTAGCCAAAGTAGGAGGTGTAAATTTTCTTAATGTTATTCACCATAATTTTATTTTAAAAGCTTTGATAGGCAGTCAAACAGCAATTTCAGTATCAAGATGGATATTAAGTTTCAGAGCAAGCCCACTCAACAATAGGGAAAGTTGATATTGCCTTAGAAAAAGGGAATGAACAGGATGGCCTCTCCAGGTTCCTTCAAGCATATGTTCTACGAGTCTCTGAATAAAGACAGTTCTCACCTTTTCAATATTGTTGTTTCAAGGACATCAGTTGCCAGGACATACATTCCCGCACTTGCTTATATAGCATTTGGAGTCTGCAGTTTGTTTTTTCCACAGTCATTAAGGATGAATGCTTGTTCTTCTTTTCTTAATGATTTTGATGGACTAATCTAATGAGGGTGTGCTGGTTTTGGCTGGGATAGAGTTAATTTTCTTCATAGTAGCTAGTATGGGGCTGTGTTTTGGATTTGTGCTGAATACAGTGTGATAATACAGGGATGTTTTCATTACTGCTGAGCAGTGCTGACACAGAGTCAAGGCCTTTTCCACTTCTCACACCACCCCACCAGCGAGTAGGCTGGGGGTGCACAAGAACTTGGGAGGGGACACAGCTGGGACAGCTGACCCCAACTGACCAAAGGGATATTCCATACCATATGATGTCATGCTCAGCATATGAAGCTGGGGGAAGAAGGAGGAAGGGGGGACGTTCGGAGTGATGGCGTTTGTCTTCCCAAGTAACCGTCACGTGTGATGGAGCCCTGCTGTCCTGGAGATGGCTGAACACCTGCCTGCCCATGGGAAGCAGTGAATGAATGCCTTGTTTTGCTTTGCTGGCGTGCGCGGCTTTTGCTTTACCTATTAA
>NW_008795405.1:10478819-10485554 GCF_000699145.1 Aptenodytes forsteri
TAATTTTCTTCATAGTAGCTAGTATGGGGCTATGTTTTGGATTTGTGCTGAAAACAGTGTTGATACACAGGGATGTTTTCGTTACTGCTGAGCAGTGCTGACACAGAGTCAAGGCCTTTTCTGCTTCTCACACCACCCCACCAGCACTAGCGAGTAGGCTGGGGGTGCACATGAAGTTGGGAGGGGACACAGCTGGGACAGCTGACCCCAGCTGACCAAAGGGATATTTCATACCATATGACGTCATGCTCAGCATATACAGCTGGGAGAAGAAAAAGGAAGAGGGAACGTTCAGAGTAATGGTGTTTGTCTTCCAAAGTAACCGTTACATGTGATGAAGCCCTGCTTTCCTGGAGCTGGCTGGACACCTGCCTGCCGATGGGAAGTAGTGAATGAATTCCTTGTTTTGCTTTGCTTGCGCACGCGGCTTTTGCTTTGCCTATTAAACTGTCTTTATCTCAACCCAAAAGTTTTCTCACTTTTACTCTTCCAATTCTCTCCCCCATCCCACCATGGGGGAGTGTGGTGTTTAGTTGCTGGCTGGGGTTAAACCACGACAGAGAGAAAGGAGCTGCCCTGTTGCATCTCTCTCAGCTACCCCAACAGGACTTTCACTGAACCCCTTCGGCCTCCATGCTTTCAAGCACTGACATAATCTGAGGCTTTTTGTATGTGAGAATTCTCTACAGCTTCCTCCTGTGTATTCATAGGATCACAGCAGTCTCTGGTTTGGGCTAACAACACATAGCTGTTGAAAATTTTTCTCACTGTAATGAATCAATTTTTGCTTAGCTAATGATCCTCTCATTCTGAGGGACTAGCAAAGGGTTTTGGAAACAGATCCCAATAGGTATGAAAGCTGAACAAAAGTGTGGTTGATTGAGGTGTGTGAAGATGTTTCCTCAGCATCCGTTTTGAATTTCACTTACTTCACAGACATACAAAAACTCTCCAGAAAGAAAACAAATGGAGTGCATTTTATAGAACTGAATTTAGTTTCTTTATCTGGGAGAGGAACAAGATTATGGAGAGCAAACAAAGGTGTATCGTGATGGAGGAAAGTGCTGCAGTTAACCTGCAGAGCTTTGACCAGCCAGAATCCCTCATGTTTAGTGTGATGTCAGCTAACCTCATTCCTCGCAGTTATGGGTGCGCACAGTCAAATTTCCCCAAGCCTCTGGGAATAGGGCTTAGAGTCAACGCTAAGCTCAAACCCATGTGTAAATTTAAGGGGAGATTTGAAGAGGAGGAAGGAATTCTGTTTACAGTGAGTGGAACAAATGAAAAATTTACACTGGGCCTAGAAGATCAAAAGGTGGGAACAAAGTCATGTGGAGCAAACGGAGGGAAAGAATAGGGGAAGGAGAGAAGTAGGCAGTCGAGAAAGAGACTGTGAAGGCAGAGAGGAATAGAAAATCACTGGCAAAATGTAAAACCAGTAAAATCAATTGAGGCTGGGATTCAGTGGAGATAGCAAGCTTGAGAAACTGAGAAAGACAGAAATGGTATGTGTGTAGGGGAGGAGATGCTGTGTAACAGAGTCTCTGTAATTTAACCCCCATTTCAGTATGGCTTTATGCATGTGCATGAGTTCTTCAAATCTGGCGAGCATTTAAGCAGATGCCTATATCCCTGAGAAATCTAGTGGGCGTTAAACATAGATGCTGTGATGAATTTGGAGGGCTTAGACAATACTGATTTAAGGAGACAAATATTGTTTTTCTAACAAACTCCCTTTTTTAGATAGATATTTATTGAAACCTTATGGGCAGAAGCAGAACACATTGACTCCTATCGATGTGCATAACGTCTCTCATTCTGTCCTGCAAGAAGACATTTTGGTGGGCTTACAGAAATGAATAGAGCCAATGCTCCTAAATTAAAATGTGTTAACAGCACACGTGGGATATCAGGAGTCAACTGATCTTATTTTCTTGTAGCTTGAAGTAGATCACATCAAGAGCCTAGATCTGGTTGGTATCTTTTATTCTTATTGTATAGCAAGAAGATTATATGTAGCAGCCTGACCTCCTTCCTGGGCTTATGTGAGGTTGTTTATGGTGTGTAGGATATGTTGTAGCATTCCTGCATGCTGTGGGAGAATCTAATTATTGTTAAGTGACTATTGTTAAACTCCCAAGTAGGGTCTGGGTGAGTGTATGGCTGCTAGCTAAGTGTTGAATGTGGGGTGTAACCACAGATGCTCATCAGAAATAGAAAGTAGCATTACCCAAGATTATTAAAGAGAAATCAGCGGTAGGAAGACTGCAAGATATAAAACACGAGGGCAGAGTTGAGTAAGTTAAAGGAAGATGTGGCTCCACATTACAGTGTGAGACTGACTTCTTCATAGCATTTAAGTTCCAGTTCAGGGTTATTTATAGCCTTTGAAGCAAAACAAAGGTCTGAGTTAAACTACAAAAATAACTATATTAAGGAAAACTTCTGCCTTTGAAGCATGCAAAAGTACAATATGATAACACAGCTGGCAACTGTCCACTAGAACTGGAAAATGGATGGGAGAAAAATCTGAGAATGAGTAGAAAGACGACGAGGATCTCAGCACAAGGATGAGTCCTTTGATGGGTCCTACAGTTGGAGTTTCTCTGTAAATCCAGTGGTCCCAGTTCAGGGCTTACCCATCGCAGAGACTCTGGTGGAACCCTCAGTGCTGATGCCAACAATGGATCTGCTTTCTAAATTTCAAGTATGGTTCAGCAAAGCACCTTTCACCAATGCTTAAAAAGCCGTCTGGGTATATACCTAAGGATGTATGGTGGCCTGAGTTACAGTTCAACATTTAAATACTGATGTGCTAATATTTGCTTTCTGCAAGCTTATATTGTCAAGTCATATTAATGTGTGCTCCTTTTCCAGGGACCGGGTCCTAAATAAGCACAGGATTGCTCCCTTCTTGACAGGCAGGTGATTGTGGACAGCACCAAGCTAAGATTCTCTCCATGGCTCCCTCATATGAACCACCTTGACCAAATAGCAAAAGCAGGATCCCACTCTCCTCCCTCACCAATGCCTTTCCTCTCAGTTGAGTTTTTAAGGCTTATGGGAGATTTTCTGGTCTTTTTTGAGGGAACATTGTTGGCTTTTTTTGATACTATCTCTTGACCTTGTGGACAGGGGGATTGATACTGGGATGCTGGTTATATCAGCTGGAAAAGCTGGACTTGAACAGGCTCCTAGGGCTGGTTGGGCACCTGTCACAAATGATCACCTCCTGATCCTCTGGGCTTCTCAGCTGATGCACTCTCAGCTCTTCTGTGCTGGAACAGTCTTCGTGGCGAACTAACAGGGTCTCAGTTTCCAGCTACCCTGCTGTGCTGCTGCTGCTGCTGCTGCTTTTCCTGCTCCTTTTAGGGGGTGCCACAGAGAATTGATCCAAACATTATACTTCTCCTTTGACTCTCAGCAGCATCAATATTTTCTTCTCAGATGAGCTGCTTTCACAGATCTCCTGTGAGACGTTTCCCTAATTCAAAGCCTTTTGGCTGTTACTCAGGTCAAGATACTAATTGTGCTTGAGATGAAAAACAAGCAAATTTGGCAGTGCTAGTTGAAGCCAGCATTAGTCTGCGCTTCTAGTGAGACATTTTAGCGTGGGACATACACGAAAGTTAAATGATCACAATGATAAGCACAGTAATAAGAAAGACTGTTTCTTGTGTCTGGCTTAGTTTAAGACAACAAATGCTATTTAATATTTTCTTCCTCCACACTTTGTTTTGATGATATTTCCCAAATACCTCTAATTTCCAAAATATAATTCTTTCAGGAGAATTCCTAGATCTAGTTCAGAAAACATTTTATTTGATTATAATGGAAACAGAGAACATCCAGAGTATCACCAAACCACTCACTGTGAAGACATCACTCAGAAAACTATGTGTCTTATTCTTTTTCTTTTTTTGAGACTATTAATGGAAAGACCCCATTGAATTTATATACAGTTGTTCTGGTTGCAGTAAGAGATAGCAATACTTTAAGATTTAAAAAATGAATGTAAATTTCTCTAATGCCACCCTATGCAGAAAGCATTTGCTTCTTTTTTGCCTTCGACATTGTATCACCACTCTCTCATACACAGCATGGATGTCTCAAATCAGAAGAAAGCATTGGGACATCATTCCAGTAACCACCTCCGTGTGAATGGCTTGAATGTACTCAAACAGACTCTCCAGGTGCGGGTCCTGCCTGCTGTTGGGGGAGAGGTAACTGGAGCTGAATTCTGCAGGGCAACACTTCCCTTTGAGACATCCTACACAAATAGTCACCTGACACATTTTCATAGGAAACACCAAAATAAAAGTGATTTGGAATTCTGTTCTGAAAGTTAAGTATTCAAGAAAAATTTTGAGGCTGCCCTGTGATCACCAGACTGATTAAGAATGCTAATCAGAAGCTTGTATGATTAGGAGATTAGTACTGTCTGAACTCTGATCTGCCTCATTTGTGTACACAGAGAGGGAGAGACACACACAATCGTGCTGAGAACTGCTTTCATGGGTAGCAGATTTCTTTTGTGTAAAGGATTCGCAAAAGATCTCTTCACTTTTTTGTTTTTTGTTTCCTGCTTTCAGTTCCTCTCAGGGATGGCCCCAGGGTTTCTATAGTCACTAACTGTTACCTCTAAAACAGACAACTTTTTAACCGCCAGAAAAAGGAAAAAACCCTATGTCAAAAAAGGTAATATTATACTTGCATTCCTGGAACTAACCATGTGCTTTGGTTTGATCCATGTGATGTTCATAGGACCCGACAGAATTAATGAAAATCCCTCACATGTGAAACTCAGGACCTCTAATAATGCTTCAAATCCATGGCCTTTGTGTAAACAACCTATAGACACAAATATGGAATATCTGTGAATCACAGCCTCATCTCCAGACTCAAATTTACCTCAATTCCAGACAAACTTGTCATTGCATGTCTTAATATCAGCAACTCTTCAGATCAGAAGTGCCATGGCTTTGAAAATGTCTTCAGTGTAAAGAGCAAGTAAGAGAATAAACCTGGTAAAGATAAAAATCACAAGCAACATCCGTCAGCTGTGGGGAAGAGACCCAACCGTCAGGACAGCCTCTCTGAAGCCATGGCCCTGGTCTGCCTTATCAGTGAAGAAGATTATAAACTTATGGGAAGTGGATACTGAAAAAACAACAAATCTCTGCAATCCTTTCCAGTGTCACCACCCTTCTATTGCTAGATAAAACCTTCATACAGAAAACTAGTCTTGTCAGCACCGCAACTCTTACTAAACACAGAATGAGTGGATGGCAGACTGATGTTCACATTGCCACTTTGAGTGGAAAGGGAGGCTTTAGTCCCAGAAAAGAGGTGATAAAATCCACGTGAAGAATTAGCTCTCAGGCATTATGACAGCTGACAGGGTATGCAGTGGCATCTAACTATGCAGTGGCATCTCTACTGACTTGACCAACCAACAACTTCACTGGAGCTTAAAGGTCTTCAACGAAAAAACCAGTCCACTAGAAATAACGGTCCTGATCTAAGAGCTTCAGTTGCCTTTATCCAGCTTCCCATGCCTCTGCATCTAATTAGCCTGTAAGTTCTTTCGGTCAGGGCTGGCCTTCATCATTCTGGGTTCAACTGTGAGATTTCCTACGTGGCCATGGAAAGAAATAAAGGGACATAAGCTGACTTGTAATCTCTATTACCTTTTTGTAGTAGGCAAGGGCTTTCAGAGTTACTTTTCCTCTCTCAGCAGCTATAAAGGGAATGAGAGAGGAGACGGGTGTGTCTTAGTGCCATTCTTCTAACATGCAGCTGTTTTCCTGCTTTAATGTAAATCAGAAAGTCAAAGGACCATCAGAGCCTAGGTGCCCCTGGAGCTTGACCAGTTAAGGCACACAAATTTCTGTACCTATGTGCGTGCAAGCAAGCAACAAAGTTAACACAACTGCTTCTCTTTGGTTCTCCGGCTTGAGTAACCCCTTTTGCACTTGAGACAACTGGGCAGCCTTCAGCATGAATCTAGAGCAATTTCACATGTGGTGTGTACCAGAGCACCCTGAGCACCGTGCTGCCGCATCTCACTATAGTGGATATAATTCATAAACATGAGAAAAAACCACGTTTGCACAAAGATGGGAAAACACAGAGGATTAGTGATATTTTATTTGTAAAGATTTGCTTTTATAGGCTAGGATATTTGCATTATAATTATGACACCATTAGAAACAATGGCAGATATGAAGCGTTGTATGTTCTGAAGTACAAGGACAGAGATCCAGAGCGAATCACCTGAAAGGCCTTCCATTGTAAACCAAATGCTGTATCGAAGAGATCAGATGAGTTAATCCCATTTTGTGGGCTCCCTGACACGCACAGCATTTCTGGATACCTGGAAGGAATACAGAACCAATGCCTGTGCTGTTGTAGGAAGTTTCCAGAACTGTTCTCGTTGGCTAACAGTAACCACTTAATTAACGTAAATACCAAATTTTAGTAAAAAAAAAAAAAAAAAAATTTGCTTTGGTCTGCTTTGGGACAGTCTGAAACTAACTGCTGTTTCACAAAATGTGTCATTCCCTTTGTCATCCTAAACACCACACGTTCGTTACAGTGCAAACTACGTAGAGCAGGGATCGGAGAAGTGCCACTTCCCCCCGTGGAAGTCCATCGTGAAACTCATCTCCTAGAGACAGGTGGAAGAACCCAGACGCCATCAATACCCGGCCCGCCTCTCACCGCGGCACCCCG
>NW_008795405.1:10486361-10516143 GCF_000699145.1 Aptenodytes forsteri
CCCCGCCGCCGACCTGAGGCCTTAGGCATCGGCTTCTCTCCGCGCTGCAGCCCGCCGGACATGGAGCCGTCTGCGGGAAGCCTCCGGGAGTGATCCCCGCTCTCCGACCGACCTGCTGGCCGCCCCCTCGGCGCCCGCGCTTGCTCCGATGGAGCTGGACGAGACGCCGCTCGCCTCCCCGAAGACCATGCTGCTTGTGCTGAGGAAAGTTCGCAAGAGGCGGGAGATGCTGCCGCAGCAGCTGGGCTTCATCTGCGCCATCCTCTTCTTCGTCTGGTGCATGTCCAGCCTGCTCTCCAGACTGGGTGAGTGACTGTGGCGGGGGGGGCGGCGGAGGTGGGGGAGCAGCGCGCGTTCCTCAAGAGAAACCCCCGCGACGGCCAGGTGCGTGGCAGCAGCCCCGGGGAGGGGAGGCAGCGGCGTCGATGGCGCCCGGTGGCCAAGGGCTTCCCAGCACCGAGCCCGCCGCGGCGACGGCCCGCCGTGCCTCTCGGAGGGCTTCAGGTCGCGAATCGAAGGGGAGACATGGGGCAGCTGCGTGCCGGGGAACGGCCCTGAAGTAGTTTCCCCCCCTGCCGCTGTATCAGAGCTGAATCCTCTCCAGCCGCTTGTGGTCCCCTCTGCAACTTCGGGCCACCTTTCATTTTTATCCTTAGGTTGTAAACCTGCATCAGCTACAACTGCTTCTTTTCTCCATCATTTCCCTCCCTCCCCCAAATTACAGTGTGGATTTAACAGAAAATTCTGTATTTTAGGCAAGGAACAGTGCTAATCTAATGTTTTACAGAGAGTCTGTTGCATCCTTTGTACAAGTGCCGTGTTGGTAAACTGATGCATTTATAATTAATTATATCATTCCCATTCATTTTTTTTTCCCCACCTGCTGGCACAGTTTGGGCTGTAAGTGTGCAGCTTCAGGCCATCTTCCTGCAGTATGCTTTGCATCCCTCAGATACGAAGTCTAAGGTTGCTGGGACAGCACATGGGTCTCTAGGTAGGACTGCCAACAGTCCTTGAGGATTTAAGAATAGAATCAAACTAAGCCCAGATCCTACATCCACATTTAATATAAGAAAATCAGATTTCAGCAGAATCAGGATGGGTCATCTGCTTAAATTAAAGCTGAAGTTAAAATGTGTGCTTTAGGGAACAAAAATCTGGTGGAACTTGTCATACTTCCTAGTGCTCTTGTGCTTAAATTATTGCCTGCATTGTTTGAGATATATCATGGATAGCTTGTTGCCATCCTAGATATATAAGAATTCAGTGTCCTAGACCATATTAGCATATTGCTCATCTTAGAACTTTCAACTTTTTTTTAATTGTGGTTTTAGAGTATACCATTGCTTTCTTTATTTAGAACTGTTTGTCATGCTTATGCTTGCCCCCGCCTTGCACCAGCTATTTATTTTCATAAACTTACTTGCTTTCACAAACCAGTAATTGGGATATGATTATGTTTACATAGTTTGAGGGGTTTTTTTTGTTGCAGATAACAGTTTTCCAGAACTTTTTTAGGTTTACATGAAAAATGTCATGACTAATGAAAGTTTTTAATCTCCTGGGTTATCAACTAATCCCTCATAACCTAATTTTTGATGGTATGCTGCATCAGGTAGGTTTTTTTCAGCTGGCTAATTTACAGTATATTGTATCCATAAACACTGACCATCTGTTCTCTATGTTTCTTATAATTGTGGCATCAGAGTATTTTAGCAAATACTCTAGCCAAGCTAACTTCCAAGCTAGATTTTTTTGCAAGAGTCACTGTAACAAAGCACAAGCATTACATGATGACTGAATATAAACTCTAAGATCAGCCGTGGAAGAATTTTTGTTATTATAATATGTTCATTTGAATTGGATAAGGTTGAGATGGAAGTGATTTAATTAAGAGGTTCTATTCTTCCTTTGATTATTATAATTGCATACCCTGCATTATCACAAGTGGTCCTTCTGTACTCTATTCAGCAAGTTCCATTGAGAATGCTTCTGGAATGCGAGTTTAGGCAAAAGCTCCATTGACTTCTCAAGAAGTTTGTTTTTTCTTAAGACTTGTGGGGATTCGCAGTACAGTTATTTTCCATTTTCTTTGACAAGTTATGCAGAGATTGATATTATCAAGTATACCCAACACTGAAAAGATCAGCCCCTAGACTCAGAATAAACCAAAATGTAACTGGAACATGTACCTATGCATTTTTATTTTTCTGAGAAATCAGTAATGTAATATGTGCAAGTGCAGATGACTAAATGGAAGTGTGATTGTTGCTCATGTCAGCATAGCTGGGCCGGTTTCATCCATAGGAACTGCTAAGTGTTGAGTTTCACAGGTGCAGGCTTCAGCATTTGCTTGCTGCAGAATATTTTCCCGTTGTGGGTCACAGCCAGGTATTCTAGCTGTGGGTCATAGCCGGAACATGCTAACAGCTCTGATGCTGCACCTTCATAGCTAGTTTCACCCTTTGTAGCTAGGAGCACCTAACATACGTATGTTGGCATGTGCCCCAGTCACACCTCAATTTTGCTGCATTCACATACTCATGGTCTGTCCATGCTCTTCGCTAGTGGGGGCGTATAGTCCAGTTAAGATGATGCAGGAAAAAACTAGTGACAACGGGCATAACCTCTTTCTATTTAATATAGGCCGAGAATCAACTATTGCAGACAGACGCATTTTGTCAGAAACATGGAGGAATAGAAGGTTGATGGCATCACCTAATGGGACACATGAAGAAAAGAACTGTACAGAGCCTGGTAAGATGGGAAAACTTTGTGATGTCTTGTAAGCTTTTGAGATGTATTGCGTAGTGCTGTCATGACCAAGCTGCAGTGATATGTTAGGGTAAACATAAAAGTGTCAAACAAAAAAAGCAGGACTGTTCTGTGTAGAAATAAGGTTTATTGTGCTATATAGTGCCATGACTTTATCTATCAAAGGTAAAAGTTAATGTTCGGATATAAGAATGTTTTGGGGTCATTATGAGACTTGTGCTGACAATTTGATTTCTCTAATTTTGTTTCTTTTGGTGATTATTCCTATCTACCTGATGCTGTGTATTGCACTGGTAATGAGGCATACTCTTCTTGAAACTATGGGTAGCTAAACATGCAGTGTTTGAGATACCATCTGAGCACAGTAATTTGTGTTCATTACCATTATACATTTAATCATGTTTTGCTAGTTTAATGGTTATGTATTCAGAGTAGGAATTTTGTTGTGTGGAGGGGGATGATGAGGTAAGTAATATGGAAACCCTGGAGTCCATTTTACTTCAGGATATCTATCCTGGCCAGGCGATAATAATTGATTGAGGGCAGGGATAGATGACGCATTTTAATATCAGTGTTAGTCCACAATGCTTTAATCTTCCCATCTGTCTTTCCAGTGTGTATTTCCTTTCTCTCTCTCCTTGCCTCTCTGTGGTTTACGGTGTGTGGGAGACGAGACGTTTTGCCAACGGCACTAGCCAAATTAATTTAAAGTTCAGAATTTTTTTTTTTTTTTTTAAATATGACTCTTTGATCAACTCTTTGATGACAGCAGAGTCTGTGCCTTATTGCAAACAGTGACAGCATGAGTTCTGGGATACTGTCAGCCCCAGACACTAGAAGAGTTTGGAGCAGTACTCCCCCGCCCCCCCACCCCCCACCAAATTACATGTTTGTTGTAATGCTGAGGCACCTGTTGTATAGACTGAGGATCAGTACTGTGCTTATGCACTTCTGAGGGAGGAGTGGAAGAACACTGCGCAAAGTATGTGGGTCCAAAAGCTTTAACTGTATCATCTTGATGTCCAAGAGCTTCTCTGTGCTTCTGTTAAGAACTTCATGGGTTAGTTTGCTGTTGTCAGCATCTGTAACCTTATGGTGCTGTTGATTTGTCTGTCAAAATTGTTCACAGACAAGAAAGAAGACAAAAATGACCTTTGGAAACATTTAATAATTCTTGATGAATAGTCAGAAAATATTATTCTTTCCCACCCCTCTTTCATTTTTCTCCACATACGTGGATGCATCAGTGTGATCATGTCTGAACACATACTTGGCAGTACACTTGGAGCCAAGCCAACAAAGGCCACAAAATCGTAGAAGCTGGATCAGAAAGATGCCCATCAAAGTTCTTGATGAGGATTTCCATTTAGTATGAATGAGAACTTTTTTACAATGATATGATAAAATTGCCAAGGGAAAACGTGTGCTTATGTGTAAATTGCAATACCAGGAGCAATGCTGACTTCTCCAGATGTTTAGAACAAATAGCTCAGCTCCCTCCATTCCTCTAAAACTGTAAGATTAGTTTAAGAACAATTGGAATAAATAAATGCAGTCGGGTCATTTTGATGTGCTTTCTGAAATTCAGGTCGTTGAAGTGCACTTTTCTCTGTAACCACAAGAGCTGGACACAAGAGAGGCCCAAATATGCCTCAGGATGCTGAGGTTTTAAGAAAAATATCATGAGACTTGCATTAAATTAATAATTTGTAGTCACAGTGCTGGAATCAGCCTTTCTTTTTAAAGGTTTTTCTTCTGTTAGAACACAGATTTACAGATCAAATATGTCACAGGATTGCAATTGTAGCATTTTTTAGTCACTTCCTGTTATTCTGCAGTTATGTACAGCTTATCTCTGTGTATCTTCTGCAGCTGAAGGGGGGATTTAGATGCTGCAAGAGTGGCTAGATGTAAGATAGCTGCAAATAAAGGGAGCGTCTGAAAATATCTGAAATTGATGTTTGTTGGACGGGAATGGGTCTGTAAGAACCCATGATTGTTTTGGGGGGGGGGGGGGGGTGGGTTGATACTCTGATGAGGGCCGCTTTCTTTTCTTTATTTCCCATTCTTGTCTGGTAGCCAGAGATTGAGATTTGCCCTATAATGAGAAGAAGGTACAATGACCTAAAACCTATCAAAAAGGAGCAAGTAGCATAGCTCATCTCCATGGGAGTGTAGCTTGTGTAACACCATGACTACATCTGGAGAAAGCAGTCCCAGGGAAGGTCAAGAGACTTGATCAAGACTGCATAGAAAATTGGTGAGAGTGTGTGGATTTTCAGTTGGAATGTGCAAGCTTTCAGTCATGTGCTTATCCCAATGTAATGAAAATCTCAGGAATGTGCTGTCAAACACTTTAAATGGCTGGACTTTTTCTGGTCTTTTTTTTTTAATCTTAAGAACAGATAGTTAATATGTATGCGTGTTGTATGAATACAGTGCTCTCTGTAGGCTCCTTTATGAGAAGTAGTTATTCTTACCTATGTTATTTCTGTATCTGCCTTAAGCACTAGGGGCCCTACAAATGCATGGGTGTGTATATGGTATATAGCAGTTTTCTTATGTTATGTGGATGTTTTTCTATGTGTGTTTAGGATACAAGAACTTCATAATACCTTGGGAAATGCAAGTTATTGCTGAGAGCCTGTTAATCCTTTGTGTCATTGCACTGCTATTGCTGTGCTCCCTCTTTATTAGCTTCCCACACAAGTCTGCAGCTTTACTTCCCTTTTCCCAAAGGCTTTCAACAAAGTTAATTTATTTACCACTTCACCCCCTTTTCTTTCTTACATGCAAATAAAAAAAAAATCCCCAGTTGTCAGAAATTGCAGCTATAGAAGTTTGTAAGTCCATGAGATCCTTGCAGTTCATGACAGTGATGAAGGGGCTCACCCTTGGCAATACATCTTGGGAGAAAAACTCCATAAGCTTCTAGAAGTAATGTTAGAAGCTTGTGGAAGCTGCTATCTGGTAGCAGCTCACATAGCCTACACTGTCTGAGATTGTCTCATTTACTGAAGTAGATCATTTTGTATTGTGTTCTTCTGGAAACATTATTTATGCTTCTGGGGCTATTGTATCAGAACAGAAAAAACTTTGAAGTCTTGGCAATGCAGCTTTAAAAAAGAACCCTGAAGCTCTGACAAAGGAAAATATATGTGTGTGTGTGTGTGTATATATATATAAAAACTAGAGGAGAAAGGTTTTTCTAACATTTGGAGGTTAGAGGGACTGATATTCATGAATATCTTAAGAGGCGCTACACATTTTTTCTGATAGTAACTATTCTGCAGTCATAAGGAGTTAATACATACTATCTATCCCATAACAGCAGCAAAGGAACTGTAGGTCAGCTGCAGAAAGGAGGTGGAGCATTTGTGAGCACCAAACCAACCTCAGTTCTAGTCTGGACAAAGACCAAATTCTCACCAAAGTTAACGTGTTGTGTAGCATTTTTCCATTAAAGATCCTTCCTGGCTTGAAACTTCCCCTTTGTTGGAAGCTCCTCTGCCATGAAAAGATACAGGTCTTTATATTGTCCTGGAGCCAGGCTGGAGGGCCTGGGATGGTAGAGAGAGATGGGATTTTTGAATTATGAATCTTACGCTTATTTCGTATTGAGTAACTCTCTGGATGACTGCTGTGGGTATCCCTCTTTGAGGGAAACCAAACTACCTTTTCTTTATGGCTCTGAAAACTTTTCTTGGGTAAATTTCTGTGGGAGGAGGGGTTGATCTGACCCTCACTCAAGGCAGAGAGATCAGAAAGGGAGAGTAGTTGTCTCTAGCATCTTAACAGGTCTCATTAGTTTGCAACCAATTTTTTTGCCTTATCCAAGCTCTCACTTCCATCTGCCATCAGCGTGCTAGCTTGCAGTACCATCTGCCCAGCAAGTCTGATTTATAGCTTCTCTGCTCCAATGGCTCGCCTCTTGTTTCAAAATGTTCCCATGACTCCATGTCCTCCAGAACTCTGAGTAATGTTTCCAGAGCAATTACAAGCTCGGGTGACTGGGTAGTGCGATGTTTCTAACCGTGTGACTCCACTGGGTTGTGTTAGGCTGTTAAAGCAACTGATCTGGACTCCTTTCTGTTGTGAATGTTTTCAAGTAATCTCTGTATACAGTACAGAGAATATTTAAACTGCTTGCTGTGAATTAAAAATGTATTGGAATATATTTCTGTTAGTCTTCTGACACTAGTCAAGTGAGCTGCCTTGAAATTGAGAGTCGGTGGGGTTTTCTGTCCAGCTGTTTGTCAACCGTGGACAGTTCATGAGCTACATTGATTTTAAATAGCTGGTGATTTGGTTCAAGTGCGCTCCTCCCATTGTTATCCGTAGATAAAGATGAATTGGGGTTGGGGGAAAGGCAGGGGTTAGCATTTCTTTCTGAGCCATGCTGCCTTTTTACTTTAGAATTAAAAGGCACATTGTAGCAACGCTTTCTGTTCTTGCAGTGAGAGAGAAAGAATCAGTCCTCTACAGTGAAATAAAGTGTGTTTCCCAGCAGCATGTGTATAACTGAGTTCTGAGTCAGGATCAAAAGCCATTAAGTCTGTGTATATTTTACACTGTTAGTTATAAGCTTGGGGACTCATGTAGGATGTGATGCATTGTAGAGAAACTACAGAAGTCTTAGACAGTTTTGTTAACATACCATAGAGAGTACAAGAGCCTGTTACTTTTTCTACAAAAATCAATGATGGTGTTCTCACTGACCGGAGGAGACAGGACTGACTCTTCAAAGTAATTTTCCAAAATGATAGAAAAAACTATTTCTTGTACATTTGTGGTAAAGATGCTATAGGAAGCATTGATTTCCATCAATTTTGTTTAACAAATGTAGTGCTTAGTTAAATGCATCATTCTCAATATGCTGCATTGATGTATCCTTTTTTTTCTTAATCCTTATAGACACCTTAATATATAAGATCATAAACTTTGTGTAATAAATGCTGGTCTCAACATACTTCTGTTGCTGGTGGAATATGTCATTTTGTGCTGATGTATATTCTTTTTAAACAATGTGATAATATGTCTTTCTTTTAAACAATGTGCTCATGATCTTTCCTAGATCAAAATTCCATTTTGTAGCAGGGATAAATGCCTTATACCCCCACTTTTAAGGAGGTGGTATTAATCATTTCAGTGTAACCCTTTGTTTCATGAACAGTCTAAATTGGTAAGCTCAGCACGACCTGCAGGTTCTCTTCCTATGCATTCATACAGTACCTGGCACAGAAAGACCATGGTCTCATTGAGATAATACAGACAATAACTGTGTTATTTGCAAATATTCCCCACTAGCTTTTTAGTCAGACTTGCTCTCTGCCTTGATGCATAGAAAATGTGCAACTGTTGTAGTATGATAGATTTATTGATAGTGCATACATTTTGATTTAAAATGTTTCTTTACTCCAATGTCTTATGCCCTCAAAGACCAGGAAATTTACCAGCCTTAAATATCCTATTCTTGCATTGGTCTAAAAGGAAATGAAAATGAGGAAAGGTTTAAAAAAAAAATTCTTAGTTGCTTTATGCATATGGTATTCACATAACATATAGGTGCAGCGTCCAGCAAATATGTGTGTGTGTATATGCACAGATGCACATATTTATGTAGTGAAAAGACTTACTAACCAACTAGCATGTAGCTTATTTCTGTAGCTACTTGTCATATGCTTGTGGGGTTTTATTTGTTTTGGGTTGTTCGCCACCCCCCCAGTGTCTCTGGACTTACTCTTGTCCCTGTAGATGCTGAGCACTGAACTTTATTCATTGTGATCTCACTTGGATGGTCTCTGTTTCCAGGGGGAGATGTGTGACAATTTAAAACCACTTTTAGTGAACTAGTTGAGGGCAAATGACAAACATTTAATGGCAAGTTTTTCTTGTGTGGCTCCCAAGGTCTCCTAACCAGAATTCATACCTAGGTTTAGGTTGAACTTCTGACACTCTTTGCCTGGCTTATTGATGTGAATATTAAAAGGGTTGGCAGGTAGATGTCATTGAAGTTAATTGGAAAAAGTGTTTTGTTTGTTTTTTTGTGAACCGGTTTAGGAAATGTGCTTTGTTTGAAGCTAGAATTTAAAAAATAACCAACCTTCTCTCTGAGCTGTTCATTTTCCAGCAGTGTATTAATACTGGCATCCAAAATAGTAGAAAGAAATGAGACAAACATCTCTCTGTGCTTTGGCTCAACCTGACAGTGGCATCCCCTGGAGAGCTGAGAACAGAAAATGAACTCCAGGGTAATTTATCCATTTCCCCAGGTCTAGGTGCCAAGTTTGCAGGAAGTAGTTTAACACACAGTAAATAAGTGTCTGACTAAAATGCCGTTTAGAGATGTAGTAAACAAGGGCAAATGAAACAAAAAGAAATACTATTTAATATACTATTGTATATTCAAATAATATTTAATACACTACTGTATATTCTTAAACCAACCTAATAAGTTACTTGATATAATCTTTATTTCATATGACTCAGATTTATTTACAGTTGGTTTTGGTCCAGTTGAAGCACACTGTGGATAAGGACTTTTACATGCCAAGTCTTTGCTCTGAAACCAAGAAGCAGGCTTGAAACAAAAATCAGAATTTCTAAAATGTAGCAACTTCAGAACCAAATTTAACATCTGTGGACACAGGCCCTTACTTTCTTTGAATGGAACAAAATACCCAGGTTGAATGCTCTGGAGTGCTAGGCTAAGATCTAAAGTTTCCCGTATTAGCCCAGCTCTAATATTTAGATGTCTGATTACCTATATTTCAAACCACAATACCTAGAGCATTTCTCAAATGTTAATGTAGTAATAATGCAACATCTCTTTTTCTGTGACTGCAGACAGACAGCAGCTGTGTAAATTAGTGACCTGAGGTCAAAGGGGAAATACGTGGTAGAACAAAGAATCAAATCCAGATACCTCAGTCCTGATCTAGACTCCTGCAAAGATGACTTATTAGTCCAGAAATTTGGACTAATATGACCTCCTGAGGTTCCATCCAACCTGAGTTTTCCTGTGATCTGGTATGGAAACCAGATGAATTACACTTCACTCGGGACATATTTGAAATCCTGAACTGGGGATTTCATAATCAAAGTTAATGAGACTTGGGCATGCAGATCTCCATGGTATTGCTGACTGTCTCACTCTTAATGTGGCATAATGTGTGGGTATTTAGATCTGTTCTTCACTAGTATGACCACGCAGATAGACCTTTTTGTGTGAAATCTGCTCCATTTTCCACTCAGAAAATTGTGCTGTTGATATAAAAGCTGTGTTTAAATTTACCCATCCTTATCCATGGCAATTTCATTTTCACTCCTTGCTTTTTACCTTCTTGTCTGTGACATGTCACCATGCACTGCAGTTGAGACAAAAAATACTGCTGTCTTGCTTTGTATCATGCACAATTGTTACCCTGCCTCACTTTACTGTTGTAGGAAGCGGGTTGAATTGTAAATCAGTCTGTGAGCATTAGTCCATGCTCTTGGGGTCGGCCTAGGACAGAGTCTTTATGAGGTACTGGATTGTTTGATAGATGTTAAAACTCTGCATTCATTACTTCATCTCCATGCTCTCAGTGTCTCATCAGTCCATAACTTGGACTACCAATGTGGAGGATTCAGGCAAAACTGGGCAAGCACAGAACTGGGCTTCAGGGAAGTAGATTGTGAAAAGCACCTGGAGGTAGAAAACGGTCACCAGAAGCTGCAAGAGGGATGGAGAAACTTGGGGGTTGGAATTGGGTGGTAGAAAGACTAAGATTATCCAGTCATGGAGCCTGGAGTTGGAGGATAGGTGAAAGGGACACAAAGACATGAGTGGGAGGAGGCTGAATTTGGCTAATGAACCATGGAAGAATCCTGGGAATAGCAGGGCAAGGAGGCAGGCCCTCGGAAGTAGTAAGCAGAGAAAGTGATAAGAGGTATGAAAAATCAAAATGCGGTGAGAGGTTTGGTTTTGGTTGGGCAAGGAATCTAGGATGAAAAGCAAAGGGAGTCTCTAAAAAGGACTTAAGTTACAAAAGGGCTACCTTTTAGCCTTGTGTTTGGCACGTAAAACTGGAAGCATTCACAATTTATATCCATTTTTTTATTTATTTTTTACCTTTTTTTTTTTTTAGCATGGATTGGGTATCAATGAAGAACATTTTCAGAGCTTGTACTAATGACACCATCTAGATATAAAGCAGTTTAGAAAGCTTCACCAAAAGCAGACCCTCCTGAGCCTCAACTCTGTCTCTCTGAATCTCACTGTTTGTTTTGAGGGTCAAAATGACTGATTTAAAAATACACTTAGGCACAGTATGCAATTTCATTACGGTAAATTAATTTTAAACTTTGTTCTACTAATATTTCTGATAAGAACCCTCATAATTAAATTATTTTCTCAGAAGTTACAAAATTTTATTTTACATATCTATTACTGTATTCATTAACACCAATGACTTTTTACAGAATAGATGTGGTTATCCACCTAGCAGGCTGAAAATATTCCATGAACCTGTTCACAATTAAACTGGCATCACTCCTGTTCTACAGGAAGGCAAGACCTTCTGGCAATAAAGAGTGATGGTTTGAAGTTGACAGACATTGACGACATTATAATAGAAAATGTAACAGCCTTAGAAACTGAGTTAAATTCATTCCTTCTGGGACTCTACTGATAAGTTGAAGTAGAGCAGAGCAGACACTTCAGGTAGAACGCAGACTACATGTATATGTGCTTGTTCAATTGTTTCTTTTTTTGCAACATTAAATTAATGGTTTAATGTTAATGACAGGTGCTGCATTAACGACCTTGAGAGTGACATTCTCTACCCATAGTGGGTAACAATGGCAAATGTGCCTTCCTGCAAGCAAGAAGATAATTTAGACTCTGCCTGTTCAGTTTCCATACATACTTGCTTGTTGGACTATTCTCAGAGATTGCCAAAACCTGATGAATTATTTTTCCCCTGCATATGATGCACTCACTTGTTCAGTGGGTTGGGGGTAATATGACTGGATCTATTGCACAGAGGTATTTAAACCTTTGAATAGCAAGATGTAAATATTCACAGATGGTGGGAAACATTTAAACTTTGGGAATGGTAAAGTTAAAATGGATGAAATTTATGTTTAGAAGTTCAAAGAGACTGAAATGGGGAAAATAGTTGGGTTTGGTGGGTTGTTTTTTTTTTTCATTTACTGTGAATCAGCATGTGCTTTGAATTTTGTGAGTTTGTAGCCCAAAACATAGACTCTTGAAGAGAGAGGCTTTTGTTCTTTAGTGCTTCTAGGAGCATATCCATGCTGGTGTACACTGCCTTAACTCCACTATGTCACTACAGCTGTGACAGTTTACAGCAGCTGAGGTTCTGCCCTACAGATTTGTTGCTAGATGCCAAGATGCTGTTTCTAGTTTAGTTCTTTGGTGAGAATCTTCTCTCCTTTAAATACTTTTCATGCCTTTGTGAAGGTTGCATTCTTTGCCTGATTATGTGATGCTTCTTTAAATTCCTCCACAGGATCTTTGGCTACTATTGCCTAAAATTGTAAGGCTTTTTCTTACCTTCTTAAGCGTTTCACAAGCCTTCCCCTTCCCTGTTGCTGCTAGCCTTTGTCTGCTCCTTTACCTGCACTGAAACTTTGAGATGAGTTTCCAATGTCCATTTGCCTTTTCTTGTTATTTTTATGTAGCCCCTTGCAGATTAGTACGTGAAAGAAACTATCTGGAATATTATAATTCTCTCCTTTTTTGAATCTCACTTCATGAGCCATGAGTATCATGGTGCTCTCAGGAGATCGGCTAGCCAGGATTGGCTAGACAGGGAAGAAGTCAGAGCTAGCATATTAATTAGTCCTGTTTCAGTTGTGCACAGAGGTTTCGGCAGTTGAGGGTGGAGGGAGAAGAGGAGGGTCCCTATAGAGCTATAGTGTTGTCCGTCCTTGTTATGAGATGCAGTCACAGTCCCTAACAGCGCCTAATGGAAATGGACAAGGCAAAGGAAAAAGAAGACTGAAAAAAGCAAAGTGACTTGCCCGAAGTCTGCAGAGAGGGTCAGTAGCTAAGCTGCATTTTTTGCCCTCTTAATCATAAATTGTAGCCATACTAAGTTCATTGAGCCTGGAGCTGTTGCTGCTACCACCATCACCTCTCTGTTCTCCTTCCTGATCAGCTCATAATGACTTGACTCTTTTATTCTGCTTTTTTCATGAGAAATGTAACTTTTCACAACAGAGGTGTTTTTTCCCCTGTTGTATATTTTTACAAAGCCTAACATCAGGCACCAAGACTAGTTACTAGTATAAATGGGATAAGGATATGCCCAGAACTGCTTCAGTATGCTGAATGTTTTTGATTTACGGTGATACTTAAAGGTTGGCAAGCGAAGTATCCAGCTTGCCTCTAGGAAGTAAAGTGGTTACCACTTCCAGCCAGTTATACCAGGTAGCTGAATGCTACATTACAGAGCAATTATAATTTCTCCTTCCCCTTCACTTAGAGGGAGAAGGACCAATGGAGGAACCTTGGAACATATAGATCTTTTTAGTTGCTCCCACAAGGGGGTGAGGAGATGCCTGGCTGGCCCATCTGTGGGCCAGCTGCTGTCCACAGAGAATGGAGATGAAAAACTGTGACTAGGGAAGTTGTGGGTCTCTGCTGTCGTGATGGTTCTACCACTGGGGAATGTTTTTTTTTTTTGGGACCACTGTGTGAGAGGGACTGTATAAAATACCAACATTCCTTTGCCATAGCAGGAATAAAATGAACACCTCTTGTTGCTTCCAGGCTGAAAAAGGAAAGAAAGAGTTCAGCAGTATTTTTCTCATGTGTGAGCAAACCTGTGCTTGTGCCTGACTCAAAGGTTTTTGAATATTTGGGGTTTTTTTAATTTGATTGGTGGGCGGGGGGAGTGAGGGGAGGCTTTGTCTTGGCTGTAACTGACTTTTGAGTGCGGAACAAGTACTTCAGATTTGAAGTTAATCAATTACGTTTTTTAATTCTCTATGGGTTTACTATAGTTATTCGGTTGTCCAGGATTGATTAGTAACAGCACCTGATGGGAGAGTTCTTACTTGGAAAGACTATCTGGGATCATCTCCAGAACTGCTTTAATCTGTGGATATTCAGGGCAACTAAGTTTAGTAAGTACTACTTAGGTAATTAAAGGTTGGAGCTGGGCTGCTTTCTCTGAAAGACAACAGACCGGTAAAGGGAAATTAGTCAACTTGGTTCAATGTTATATTCTGCATAGCACAGAGTCCGGTCCCACCCAACTCAGAGTTTGATTTTCTAATGTGTTAGGGGGTTTTGGCAGTAGAAATAATACTATTCTTCATGTAGTCTTGGAGGTAGCAAAACTAGCACAAATTGCTTACGTTGAAAGGAGTATTGCTAACTTTATGAAACAATCATGATATCCATTTTGCACTCCGGACTCAAATTTTGCTTTTAAGAAAAAATTGCAGACTGGCTAAAGAATAATTAAGTCTCTGCTAAATAACTACTTGTGAAATTCTCTTTACTTAGAAACTGTTTCACCAGTTTGTACCCATAGATGTAGGTACAAGACCAATTTGTGCAGGTAAGAGAGATGTTACATTGAAAAAGGACAGTTGCCCTGATCATTCAAGCACTTCAAGGTCTTAAAAAGTACTATGTTTCTATAAGCACAGTGGCTTTTGAAATTGGTCAGATTTGGTGGAATGCATGAAATTATTTGCAGAATCTTTTGGTTTTGTTGGACACTTTCAAAATTCAGTGTTCTCCCCCATTCCAGCCCCTGCAGGGTTGAATGCTATACACATGCCACTAGCATTTCTGTTCTTCTGGGATGAGATTGCAGATGGGATGGTAATAGTGATGCATGTACTATATGCTTCTTGATGAATAAAATTTTCATCTTCACAACTAAAATTCTTCCCTTCCATCCAGTAACTGATTCCAAATATTTGGGTCCTACCACATTGCTGACTCTAGACTGGACTCTTAGAGTTGAGCACTGCTGTGCAGCTCTGAGGAAGAGAGATTGCACCTCTGCCAGATACTTTTTGACAGGAGCCCAACTGGTCTGTGGGTCAATTCTGTCCATCTCCAAAGGGTTTTCAGCTGAGAGGGGCAGCACATCTGATAACTTGTGGAAGAGATGAGGACCTCCTGTATGCAAAGTGTAGGGTGGAAAATGGCTATGTTGGACAACATTGGCTGTGTGCCTGTCTGTGCTAAGGCACTTAGCCCTGTGACATCTCACTGTGCTCAGGCTGTAGTAGAGGGTGATATCTCATGATTCTGGAGTGCCTACAGACATGACCTCAAACTGACATCTTCATCATTATTAGAAAAAACAGATTATCATCTGTTTTGTATAGAAAACTAAGTTCAGTCACTGTGCTAAGTGGAGAGAGTTTTTTATTCATCTTGTTTGGAGTTTTTGCAACAAAATCTTGCTTCTCTTTTTGTAAGTTACAGATAATGTTTGTCTTTTGTTTTAATGACTATTTGAATGTAGTAGCTGAAGGTTGTGTTCAGTAGTTCTGTGCCTTGACATGAAATGTACAGGGCTGTACAATTCTAGCTCAATTGTAGCTATGGCTGCAGCAGTGACTGCCCTTTGTGATTTTCCCCTATAGTCCTTCACTCCACAAAAAATATATTTTTTTTTTTTCCCCAGGGAGTAAAAAATTAATTGAACACTGGTGGTGAGTCTGGATTCCTTTATCCCTTCTACAGATATTATCCAGTTAGATTGGGCTCTGAACATGAAAAGCATCTTTATAATAGTAAGCCTTGTTCTCCATAGAAGACGAAGATGATCCTGGCTTTCCCAATGGTAGATTTGCACCTGCTTAGGTGCCACAGTATAAATTCTGATTTAGAGTGAGTGGAAATGTGTTGTAGCTTGTCAGTGAGGCACCTGTTTCTTACCCTCAGATTATTCATTTCATTGCTCTGATTATTTCTTTTTTTCCTCTGCAAAAATACCTTTCCTCCTTTTCTGCACGTAAACTTTATCTTTAATATGGGAAAAACAAATGGACTGCTTGTTTTAGAATAGTGTATCAGATTAGGCATTTACAGGAGTAAAAATTGAAAGTTTTACAGTCATTATGTTCCCAATGAATGCATTTATATTCTTCTAGTAAATATATTTGTGTGTTAAGGAAACAACAGTAATTCTTTTACAAAGGTAATTACTAAAAATGATCTTTCTCTTCTTTTTGTAAATGGTGTAGCATACTTTATTTAGCAGTGACTTGCTATTTTAGTTGCACACTGGCTTTATACACTTAATCTTGGAGAGGCAACTTGGATCGTATTATTTAACAGCCATGGATAAAAGCCTCTTGCAATTATGAGATTAACCAGAGTTACACTATGTTTTGATTCTTTCTGAAGTCTGATATGTGAATACGTGTGCTTTTTCCTTTTTTCTTTTTGCTTTAGAGAAAAATTCTGTTAGCTGAAAGATTTTCGAAGAATTTAAAAGGCTTAAATTCCGTGGGTGTTCCTTCAGATGCTGCTATGAGTGCCAGGCAGCTTTACCACTGCAAAATAACAAAAACCAAGAGTAGAAATTTGGCTTTACTAGCTGTTGAGCTGTATGGTCTATGGTTTATGAGAAAATAATTCAGATCATTTGATTTTCTTTGAAACAAACTCAGGAAAGGAGTGTGCTTTTTCTCCCTTTTGGGAAAACATTCACTGTCCAATATATGAAGATAGAAACACATAATTAAAGTTGTGAGAAAAATCATACTGTTGTGAGGTATTAATTGATCATAAAAATCCTCTAAAATCCTCTTTTCTTTGGTCCCACATCCTGTTCGCCCCCACCCCCCACCCCAGCTTACCAAAAGTTAATGCTAACTGTAAAATAGCTCTGGCTTTTTAAAGCATGATGCATCATGTATTTATTTGTTCTTAACTAAAGCATTTAACTTTATGATGTAAAATAATTTTATGGGGGGAAAAATCTGTTAATTCAGATGCTTGAAAATAGGACCAGGTTGGCCTTCATGAATCAGCACAGCTCATATTTCTTGATGTTGTATAACAGCTATTGATGTGATGCTAGAATTTAAACTTCAGAAAAAGCTGATTAGTGTAAACCTCCCACATAGTGTTGAGGACAGGCTGGAGTGACATCTCAGCTAAAGTGAAATGACCCACACAAACATGGTTGCACTTCAGTATTACAGAAATAGTCCTATCTCTCAAAGTTAGTCTAAATGTGTGGCTAGATTTAAAGGTTTGTATTTATTTACTTTTCGTGTTTGGATTAATTTTTCATTTAATTGACATCTTTTTTTTTTTTGTCCACTTTTTGGAAACAGGGACTATGGAATGGCGTTTTGCAGTTGAGGTACTAGCACGCAAACAGCAGTCCCTGGAGAGGGGACCATTTTTGCCTCAGGACAAAGCTGTCTAGAATGGGAAGTTTGTTACAATACCCCATACTACAGTGCATTCGCATCAGTTTGAAGGGCAGATTTTTAAGTATACTCACGGTGGATCTAATTAATTATTTCATTTGGCTCACTTGAGCAAACGTTCTGATTTAGTACAGCATTTATGCACAACTTTAAAATTAGACATGTAATTAACCTGAATTTGAAGTTGTTGATCCTTTCTCGATCTGAGACATTTCCAATGCCTTGAGTATCCATCAGGAAGGATCATTCATGTTTCAGCCTGTGTTCAGGCAAAACGGGGACTTAGACTCATGCAGGAATCAAGGTTTTTGAGTTGGTTTTTTTTCTTCAAAGGAATACTTTAGTGTTGTGGCCCCACTGGCCATTTTTAAGCTGCTGTTTACATCAGTAGGACTTCTCCATACACAGCAAATGCAGCATTGGACTGCTTCATCTAGTGGAAGCTAGGATCTTGCTATTATTACCTGCAGATATGACCTGCATGCAGGTTCTCTGACTTATATCAGGGATGATACACTCTTGAGAAGCACTGCTACTTGAAATGGGGAATAGAGATTTCATATGTCTTTGTCTATTATATTTACATGGTCTGTAAAGCTAGTGTGTGAGCTGACCATCTAATGACCTTTAAAAATGCAGCCTTTGGAGAGATGCAGAGGGATTTGTTAGTTGACAGATTTGTGCTACCAAGCTCCAGGTTATTTACGGAAGTCTGGAATTTTGTGCTCTTGGATTTAAAGAATACTGTGTAATTCAGATCAAAGGGAAAGTATTAAAATCTTAATTCCACTGAGAGAAATATCCTTTATTTTGGCATTCTCAGAGACATTATTCTTAATTCGTGTTACTAATGCATTTTATAATATTTTGGCATTCTCAGAGACATTATTCTTAATTCCGTGTTACTATGCACCTTATAAAAGAGAAAAAAATTAAAGTTTTCTCTTAATTTGTTGTGAAACCATTTTTCTTTCACAGCAGGACTATGTAGCAGTCTGTGAAGTTTATTCGTCATTTTAAACAGTGAAACTCTGTTCTGATATTAAATCATACAAAATCACAGAGTTTGCTGTCAGGTGTTTGTATTGCCTCCACTAATTACATAGCGAAAAAATTGACATGATCAGTTTTATTGTTAAAGTACTGAAATATCCCTGTGTCATCAAAATGATTAGAGTCCGTATAGGTAAGTAGGAGGAAGGAGGGGAGCCAAGGGAAAGGACATTTCAAAACTATTATTGTTGCTGTTCAAGAAGAGTGTTTAAATCAGTACAGGTGGAAGATGCTAAACTGGGTTTCTGTGGACTTTTACATCCAACTTAAAATCCATGGGTTATACATCTGAAAAAGATCACAGTGAAACTAATTAGTCTGGTGGAAAGCAAAGTAGCCATTGCTTGAAGTGTTTCCCTCTCAGAGAGGGAGATGATGAAAACGAATTACTTCCAGGCAATCTTCTTGTGCTATCTTTTGCATAGAAGTACCTTGAATCATGGTAGATGACTTTGGGCGGTAAAACAGAAACTGTAAATCTCTATGCTTGAGGCTGTTTGTTGTCCTTGGCCTGTGGAAAAGCATCAGATGACGTTAGCAAGTGTTGCGTGTGGTCCGAAAGCACTGTCCGCCCCCTTAAAAATTAATTTCTTTACCTATTTCTGTGCATCCAAAGCTATGGAACTGATATTGGCAGCTTAATAAAGCAAAATATTACTGTAGTGTGAGTTGTACCCCTGTCCATAGAAATTGTTTCTCTGACAGTGAAATAACTGGATATATTACTAAAAACTAATTGACTCTGTTCTCATTAAAGTCAGTAAGGAAAATTCCCTCGAAGAAGAGAGGGAAATGGGGTGTAGAGTGGGATTTTAAGGGCCTCAATACTTAGATATAGACAGATTTTCTGTGAAATCTTTGGAGTAAAGGTTCTCAATTTTCTGGATCTCAGTTGGAGTTAGATGTCTTTGGCAACCTCACTAAGTGCAGCCTTAGGTACCTGGACATCTTGGCACTTCAACAGTAGGGAAAAGTTAAAGAAAACTTTCTGCCAAGTTTTTAGAAGAACTGTATTTTCTCTCTGGAGTGCTGTAGGTCTCTAACCCCAAATCATACCTGCAGCACTCCCAGTGAAGTCGGTGAGGACTTCTGAACACAAAATGGGTTTTTGACAAGTACCTCAGGTAGGATTGGATGAGTTGCCCTCACTACAGAATCTTTCACACTAAACACAAGGAGCTGTTGAGGTGGGGGACAGTGAAGCAGCAGAGAGCAAAAGTCTCTGACTGTAGGAGAAAACTCATGTTCAAAAGTTAGCAGTTCTCGTGGAGCAAGTTGGGAACTGTGGAGCTGTTTTGCCTTGCTAGCAACACTCTCACTCATTTTGGACTGACTTATTAGTAAATGTGCAAAGATGCAAAACTGTTGTACTGTATGAATCGACTTCAGGTCTGTAATTGAGATAGTTATAATCTGTATTTTTTTTTTTTTTTTTTTAGGGAGAGGTGGCACTCTCTTGAATTAGTGACCAGTGAGATGTGAGAGTGGTAGTCTGGAAATTGAAGGATTTGGGTTTAACTTTTTAATGAAAATGGCCATAGTAACTGTGGCTTGTGCGCGATGCAGTCTTACTGAGATGTGTAAGGAGTACTTTGAGCATACCTACTTGATCTGTCCTCTCTAGGGGATTTGGCAGATTTTAATGCTGTTTTACCCTGTTACTGGAGAGTAGTGTCGCTCAGGTAAAAGCTAGTTGCCTCTTGCCCCAGATTAAGGTAGCTCTGTGCAGGTGAAATTGCCTAGGGAACCTGCAAGATAAATAGGGAGGTGCTGAATTCCTGCTTCCTCTAGGGATAGGTAACTGCTAGTGCAGACTTTCTGGACTGTTTCTTTAGACTTATTTACTCAAGTTCTGTATTAGTCCTGTTTTAGCCCTAAATTTGGTGGTTCCGATCTAATCCTCTGTGTTGCAGGCCTCACTTATGAGTTTGACTAAAGATACTTTTCTGTCTCACAAAACTGCAACGAAGTTGCATGCATTAGGCTAGATGCTATGCTACAGTAATGGAAGCTGCAGAATACTACAGACAGAAAGACAGTCTTAACCACAGAATACTTGATGCTAGACAGTTATGTATACCCAAGATACACTTAAATTGTTTCTCAAATTGAACATTGCAATTGAAATAACTCCTCCCTGAAATTTTTAACGACAAAATTACAGACCTTTCAAATGGCATACCAAATCTTATGTTATAGCTATTGTATCTGCAAATTTAAAATAATATTCAGCCATTCAAAAACAGTGATGACAGTGGGGTTTTTTTAAAACTGTTGAATATTTGGCTCTTTAGATAGTAGTGAGCACTTACCATTAAATGTTTGGTTACCTGTAATGCATATCATGCTGGTTGTTTATGATGAGAATAACTTCCGTGTGACATTAGCCATTTAAAATTCAGACTGTTAGTCATGTAGACCATGTTTATCCTCAGTGGAGACAGGCATCCCAAATATCTTGCACACTGAGGGTCGGATGAATTTGGTATATCTTACTTTTCTGTTCGAAAACAAGCATCCTTCATAGTCAGTGTTGTATGAGAGAAATTCAATCTCCAGAGACACAACTGAGTACATTTTGGTAAAGGCCCTGCTAAGATGGTAGAAACATGACCAACTTATTTCTTAATTTGCTATTGCATTGTATTTCTTTACATTTTGCCCATGACTTTTCATTTTGCTTTGCTTTCTCTTAGGCTTTTGTGAATTGCTTTCATTGAGAGACCCGTCTACTACAAATATGATTTTGGAAGAACTTGTGTATGTGTGACTTTGAAGGACGTTTAGTTGTCTCATTTGTGTTGCTGCAGGCATTACTGCTCTGTCTCATAGAACAAGTGACAAGAGATGTATAGTGTAACTGGACCTTTCCATTATTCATTCCTTATTGATTACATGTAGTAGAGGAAAGAAGTTTAGAATGTAAAAATTAGGTTACTGTGCTTACTGTCACCATCTGCACATGGAGAATGTGATTTCAAAATGTCAGCTGATTCTTTCTCCTAGGGTCTGGCTCTCATATTGGACACTAGGAGTATTTTAGGACTCTTGTCCTCTCCTTGCTCTTCCAGGACTGGCAATTTACCCCCTAAATGGTGTTAATATAGAGTGCTCCAAATCTACTTTTCCCACCAAGTGGGCATTTCTGACTCACTCCTCAAATGCTGTTCATCGCCAAATTTGTCATGCAGGTTCCTTCAGTCAGGCAGCCCAGCCGCCACTGCTGCTGTCACTTACCGCCCCAGGCAGCTGCTCAGCGCTCTTCGCTTGTGACTGAAACCTGCACTGGAGGATCCAATTCTTCAGAAGCCCAAGCCTACAGAAGCCGAGACTGCTCCTTAGACGCTATATCGTACATCATCTTACTGACTGTTGTCTTCTACAGTGTACCTTTGAGTGCTTTTTTTTTTTTTACTGATTTCATTATTCATCTGTCGAGTGTACACACACGATCTATCAGTAGCAGCATTGTGTATCTTGTTCATACTATATATTTTTAAATTCTGTATTTAAACAATTCCCAGTCTTTATATCCTCACTGTACATTATCACTAGCTCCTGTGTGGAATGTCTCTAAAATGTGGATGGACTGCAGGCTTTCTGCCTGTCTCACTGTTTATTGGTCTCACTTGCAAAGTATGTTACAACTGAGTAGCTGAGGTAGTAATTAGACTTCATAATTTTTGGGCATGCATAGCAATGCTTCTTCCATCCAAAGAACATAAACTGTAATGAACTCGGGGCACTTAACTGTAGCGTGGATCTCTTTTTAACTAGAGGAGTTGAACTGAGAGAGTATATTTCATGGAAATCGTGAGGAAATTGGAAATTGGGCCATCACAAGGGACTGATACAGTGCCGTTTGTGCCTCTCTCCCTCTGCACTTACAGCTCCCCCTCGTGTTCACTTATTTATCTTATCCCTTTTTTGGGGAATGTCCATAACCTCCCAGTCCCATGTACGAAGACCAACATGGTTCTGTCCATTCAGTAATATGTATGTTCTGATTGAGTGTATTTGACCAGAAGACAAAGATTTTTTTTTTTCTGTAAGTAAGTATGCATGTTTGCTGAAACATCAAAGCTGAAATATTTTGTTCCCTTTCTTTATAGTCCTACCATGTTCTGTGGTCTCCCCTCTTTGTGAAAAGCAAGTCCACCTCGTATCAGTCAGATGGGTGCAGTGTAGCACAGGAAATAGAAATTTGGCTAAACAGCCAAACTCATAAAAATAAATGGAAACGTACAGCATCTGAGTAGACACACTCAAGAACAGTGTTCACAGCCAAGTTCCTCTGCTATAGCAGAGCATTTCCATTATGTCCTGTTACCTTTGGAACAGCCTGTCCTTTTCAGGCACTCAGTGGTCAGCATTATTTTATGATTCCGGACACTTGTATGTAAATTGTATGCCCTGGAGCACTTGTTAAATAGAGATTTCTTCAGGGAAGAACTCTGAATTTTGAACTCTGAGAGACAAGATCGCAAGAGCAAGTCATGTTACTCTGGCATAATTATCTAAAAAATCCTAGGGCTAAGATGCCCAGCTGAAAGATCCTGTGATGTGTGTCGCATGCCTGCTGTCACTGACATGCGCATGTGTGGTGAGTGACCGAAGCAGGAGCAGAATACAGAGTTGTGTTTTGTCATGTGAACATCTTGTTAGTGTTTCCGATGTTTGAATATGCTATTGAGTAATAGAGGTCATCTCAAGTGAATAGTAATAAAACCTGTATAGTATACCGTATCCTACTCTGTTTTTGTTTACTCTAGATATTAAAGCAAAATTGCTCCTAAGTAAAATATTTAGAAGGTTATATTTTTTTCACAAAGATTTTTTTTCCTGTCCCCCTGCTTTACTAAGGCAGGCTGCCTTAGTAACCATAAGTCCAACAGCACAGGCTTCCAAGTGACAAATTACTATTAGTACATTTTTGCAACCTCATTAGATGAACTAAAATAGCTTAATTATATAATTCTACATCTGTGGAAGTTTTAGGGAAATATTTTAACATCAACTGCCAGCTTGATCTCATGCAATACATATCGAATTATGGCCCTAATTCAGGAGGGCATTTAAGCACGTTGTTAACAGGTTCTGCTGAAGGTAGAAATTTTGAGTGTTCTTAAACAGAGACCTCAAAGAAAATTTAATTTCTTATTTTTGAACTGATATTATTGTGGGAGAGGGATGCCCTTTCACAAACTGTGAAACAATACTATTGAAAAGAAAGATTTCTTGTATAAAAAGAAACAAAATCTATCTTCTAATTGTTACTTGTTCCATGCATACATTGGATTATGCTCAAGATTAACATAGAGCAATGCTTTGAATCTTAAGGACTGAATGTCATGTCACCACTTCGTTTCTTCTGTTCTGAGTTTACAACCAAAGTTGGAAGTTTCTTCTTGCATGAACTATTGATCTCATTCCAACTATTTCCCCCCCACTCCCCACCAAGTCCCTCTACAGATCATGTAGCATCTGCAGAACTGGTCAGCAGACATTGCTCCAGAATGAGAGCTCAGTGAAATATATGCCCTGTTAAAGTACCTTTTCTACATAGGTGGCCTACAATGTTCTCATATGTGAGCGCCTCACTTAATATTACTCATTATTGTTAGATCTATTAAGTAATTTATTCTTTCAATGTCTCCTCTCCCTAGAGGCAGAGAACGATTATTGGACCCATTTTGCAGACAGAGAACTGAGCTCAGGAGCAAATTTAAGCACATAAGGGACTGAGACTATGCATAAGTTGAAACCAGAAAGGTTCAGACAGGATATAAGGCAAAGGTTTTTCACCATGAGGGAAGCCAGGCATTGGACCAGATTGCCCAGAGAGGTATGCAGTGTCCATCCTTGGAGATTTCTAAAGATGTGATTGTATAAGCACTGAGCAATCTGGTCTGATTTCACAGCTCACCATGCTTTGAGCAGGAGGTTGGACTGAAGACCCCCTGTGGTCCTTTCTAGCTTGAATTTTTCCATGATCTTGTGATCCACAAAGCACAATGAGAGAAAGAAGCACCAAAATTTACATCAGAGTTCTGGTGTGCACCATGGGTACTGCCCATGTTCAGTATCCAGATGCCAACACTGTTTGCAAACCTGAGCTTCCCCTGCAGGAGTGGTATAATGGTGTGTTTGGAGCATATAATTTCACTGAGCTTAGTCTAAAATAGGGAAACTATGGCCATTTTCTCACAAAGCTGTGGTTAAAGGAGAGACAACAGTGCTTGCATTTTGTGTAGCAGTCTAGGAGTTGAGAGGCTTGCTTGGGGAATTCGTAGTGAGTTGCGTTGTTTCCATCACAGCCTAAGTGGATTCAAAGCCATGTTTCCCAGGACTGTCAAGTAGTCTGGCTGAGAGTATGGTCCACCCTTCTGGCTGAAATTGGATGACTGTGCAGCCAGGAAAGTGGCACTAGTGTGCCTAAGGGTAAACATAGGTAACAGGAGTTTATTAATTTCTACTTTGCATAATGCAGAGTTTACCACTTCTTGTCTTTCCTGGAACTGACAGGTTAATCTTTGATCAAGAAAGAGGGGCACCTTACTCTGTAGCCTCTTGATTCAGCCAGCAAGTTGGATGGGATGGGTATAAAGGGAATTATTTGCATGTATCCTAGGTGCTATCACTGCCAGCTATTTTTCAACATCTGCATCCAGAACAGAGACAGACTATAAAACTCAAGAAAGAGGGGTGATTATTTTACTGATCCCCTTTGGCATACCATTACATCACTATTCCTGCTCCTAGGGCTGGTACCTAACAGATTAGCAGGCTGACGTTTGGTGTCATACAACCTAAGCATCTTTCCAGCTGTTGGTTTAAGTAACTGAGTCTTCTTCATCTAGGTCATAAGCTGTTAGCCTAGATCTACTTTTTGGCAAAAAATAAAGCTTATTGTGTATTTTTCTTATATTTTAAGCAATGTGAAATAATTTCATGTGCTTTATGGGTGGTTTAAATACAGAAGGAGGAACTACTAACATTTTCCCCCAACTTCTTTTTGAAGTGTCTTCAAAACATTCCACTTAGCAAAACCAGAAGCAGATTTTTGCCAAGACATTATTTTTGTAGGTGTGTAACCATTTTTAATACATCTCTTAAATTCTTAGTGTATTAAAAATAGATAGGAATTGCACCTATTGAAAACATCCGTGACACAAAACGGGCAGCCAATAAATCAGACATTTGGAGCTAGCAGAAAGCAAAGCAAAGAGTTGGAAGAGTATGCACCTTACTCTTAGTATGGATCTCCCATCAGTGTTTTTCTGTTTTTCTCACTGATTTTTCTATTAAGCAAAAGTATTAAATAAGTATCTGTCAGAAAATTGAGTCATCTGTGAACACATGCTAAAAGAGAAGAAACTGCAGCGTACATTTTAATCTAAAAAGCATTGTAATTGTGATCCATCAAAAGCTTTTCTAAATGTCTCTTGAAACAGCATACCTACTGTACTGTAAGCAAGATAACACCTGCTGTTTGTTACTACTACAGATTACTAGATGTGCTATCTTACAGTGTTAAAGCATCAAGGTGAAATTTTGTTCCCAACATAATATTTTTCAGCTTATAAAGGGGGTATTTTGATTCCATTCATATTGTGCTTTCTGGTCATATATGCGTGAGAAGTGCTGGTAGCATAAGGATATGGAGTGCAAGATGCTCATACGCACAATTACTGAAATACGCATTCATTGCATACACAAGCATGGATGTCACACATCCATTTCAAAATTATGCCCCACACATATGACACAATTAAATGAGAGAAGGAAATCTAGCTAACCTCATAAAAGAAGACGGGGGATCTGTAGCAGACCCTACTTTTATGTTTTGTCACGTTTGTGTCTGTATGGGGGAGTAAAGGGATGTGTACAGCTTTCCATATGCCAGTACAGGCAGTCTGTCAGAACCTGGGCTTAGGCAAGAGGAGTAGTGCTAGGCTGCTGCTCTGGTGCTGTGCAGCTGGGTAGGAATTGTCTGGAAGTATGTAAAATCTTAAAGCTCCTTCTGTGAGATGCTGGCTGTGGTGATAAAACTGACCTAAGAAGACCTAACCTTTGACCTCTTGTTTCTGACTCATTACTGCCATTTACTGTTACCTTTGTTGTGCTGTAAAGCAGCTCAGGCAAAGCTCTAGGTAAAGAACTGCCCCTATTTGAAGGCATCTCAGAATAGATGTACATGCACAGTTTGGATGGTGGGGAGAACAAAAGCGGGAAAAAATTGTGTGGCAGGGCAGATACAAGACAGAAACTTCTTCCTCCAGCTTTGCCGCCACCTGATACTTGAGGTTTTTTTTAATTACATGTGGAGTTATAGCCTTGGTGCAGCACCACCTAGGAAAGCTAATCTGCTTCCCGGGGCCTGCACAGCCCCATATTGTGCAATACTGAAATGCCCATAGTGTGTCCACAAAAGTGCTTTGCTGATTCTGGGACTTCCAAAAAAATCTGAGCCTATATGTGATTCTTCTTCTGGCAAGAAAATACCTTCTCCCCTTTCCCCAGATAAACCAAGGACTGAGGGACACTTTCTGCTCTGAGATGTAAATCCAGAGACATTGAAAAAAATAGAATGACTTCAGCTTTCTAGAAGGAGAGTAGACACTGAGTGTCCATCAGATAAATACTGTATTTTGAAATCTGAGCATACATGTGCAGGCCAGGATGACGGTCATGGAGCCTCTGATTCCTACCTTAATCCTGGGCAATGCAAATATGAACTGTTCCTTACTCGGGATGTATTTTTTAAGGTTAAACATTCTTTCAACAGCTGTGATAAACACAATAGTGCAGGTATATCAAGTGACCAGGTAGGCAGTAGAACAGAGCTGTTTCTGTGTCCTTTGTTACTATGATATTTTCTTCTCTCTTTTTTTCTTCTACTTAATGAATAGCATTTGCAAACACTATTTACTCTTCTGTAGTATCTAGAGCTTTAAAAGGTTATTCTTGTCTTGCAGAAATCAGCAATTTTTAAAGGCGCAAATAATACCGACTAATTACTTTCTGTGCCACAATAAAAAAAAATTAGTAGTCTTGCAGATAATTTCTTTCTGATGACATGGGCATGAAAATTTTCCATTTGAAATAGCTTCATGACAATATGAGGAAGCTCTGAATATTGAACAGCAAAAAGTTTGTAGATGTGTAACAGGGAGGTGTGTGATTTAGTTGAGGCCATTGTTGCTATTTTGAAAATGAGCTTAAGAATTATGTTGGTCTGGGAAGTAGCCTACTATGTAATTGTCTTTTGATTCTAGATACGGGCCTTCTCTACTCATTGGGACTGCCTTAGGGCCCAATTCAAAAAAGCTTCTAGGTATTATTTAAGTTACTGACGTGCAAATTTAAGTGCTTTGTTGAAATGGCACAATAAAGAAATGCAAGCATAAAAGTTATACACAGGTGTTTATACTCAACTTTTTATCACTGAAAACTACCATTAGATTATTAGTTTCTTCTGTCGATTCAGCTCAAAATACTATATAGGTTGTAACATAGTCAGTCAAATGCAACTCTTCGTTTTGCTGTAGGTTGGTACACCGAGTATAACGTTTGTCTTCCGGGGAATGACAACGCATTTCGGAGACTCCTTTAGAAAATACTAAAATTGCTATACTATATCTGAGGACCACTTGGTTTCCTTTCTTTTATTGACCAGATTATGTGTAAAGTGTTGGCACCACTCTTCCATCGCAGTGGTCAAGGATTTCTCCATCTAAGCAGAATTTTTAAAATCTACTCAGTTTCACGAATCAAACTTTCCTTGGCATCCAGTATACCAAAGCCACTGGAACTAAAGAATTAAAGCTGAGACAGAACTCTTCTTGATGCTCTCAACATGTCTAGGGGCTACAGTTATATACAGTGCCTTCAGCATTAGATGGTGTCTGTCTGCAGTTGTTCCTCTCATGCGTATTAGAAAGAACTTGGAGTTCATTGTCTGAAATTTGGTCTATTTTATATTGAATCAGAGCTCCATTTGGCTACAGTCAGCCAGGGTTTAGTGTGGATTTTTGTTTCATGACTTAAAGCTTAGGACAAAGGTGGTGGTACTGTTGAGGTTTTAAGATGAAACTCACTTTGTAACTAAGGAACATTACAGATTTATTTTGTTGTCTTACTACTAGCTTTACCACTGTTCGCCACTCCGTGGCTCTCGCTTATTTGGTCGTATGTAATAATTGAAGTATATAAACATTTTGTGCAAGGAAACAGCTTGATTTTTATTGTGAGTAGAATGCCGGTACTCTAATAGTGATAAGGAGTAATGCTGGTCTATTTGATACGTGTCCTCTTTGCAATTAGAAGTATTTTTAATCTCTAGAATAACCTGGACTTCAGTGCTGTAGGTATGCTCAACTCTTACTAAAAAGCTTAACTCTTTTTTAAATCTGTGAGTATCTAGTTTAGGCATTCTAGTAGCTGTTCAAGCTTATGTATTTCTCTCTTTAGCCCTTAAGTATTTCTCAGTGTGGTCTCTTCACAGAAGTGCCTAGTTCTCACTGAACACTCAGGAATTAAAGAGAATTCCTGTACATCCTGCTGAAGAGACTGGAAAGAGTGTCAGTGCATGAGGAGTGAAGAGCAGGATCTCCACCTATTGCTCTTTTAAATACACTCATTTAAAGGACCTTCTCACAACATGTAAATAACATGGGTTTTTTTTTCATTTTGAAGTAATATTAATTCCATTTTTTTTTTAAAGTCATTTGTCACTGCTGTCATCGTTTGGGATCCCTGAGGTGTCTATGATTGGTATTCTTTTTTCTCTTCACTCTTTCACTGCCATCTTTGTGGTAGTGACTCTCATATCTTTTTTTTTGAGTTGTTCTCTGACTGTCACCAAAACTAGGCTGGTCCTAAGCTGTCTCTTCTCCAAATGCATTGGGAACTTTCCTTTTGTTAACTCAGGCTGTCAGCTTTGGCGAGATCTCAGGAGAGAGACAGCTTGCGGCTTCATCTCATATGGCTTGTAGCCAAACACATTTTCTTTTTTAACATTGTTATTAGGTAACAATAAGGAATGTGTGTGTGGGTACACTCGCCACCAAACGTGTTTGGAAAGGTCTGTTTGGAAAGGCCTATTCCTCAGAAAATCTGTGGTGGTTCTTTTTTTCCCCACTCTCCAGTCTTTTCTTCACTCTCTTTTTTCCCCTCCTTAATGTAGATACTAGTGCTGAATTGCTGAATCTGACCATTCCCCCGTTATCTCTATATAAATTTTGTCCTTCCTTTCATTCCCAATATGCATTCCTCCTATACTCCTCCTGGGTCTGATACAGTTCATGCATGCAACTTCAGTACTGTTATTTTCAGATATGGAAAACAGCTGAAATGTGTAAACACAAGTCACCTGTTGTATGTGCATCTTTTTGATTCATATGCATATTAATAATGAGTAAATGCTAATTCAGATACAGTTTTTTTCTCTTGACATTGAAATCATAGAATCATAGAATCATTGAGGTTGGAAAAGACCTCTAAGATCATCGAGTCCAACCATCGACCC
>NW_008795405.1:10519475-10526585 GCF_000699145.1 Aptenodytes forsteri
CCAGTCGCCCCAGTGCCCTGAAGTCCCTTTTGATCACTGCAGGACTTCTCTCTGCAACCTCATCACTGCCAGCCTGTATAACCAACAGTGGGTAGTAATCGGAAGATCGTACCAGACCAGGGAGCTTCCTAGTGATGTCTCTGACCCGGGCTCCAGGGAGGCAGCAGACTTCCCTGTCGGACAGGTCCGGTCGGCATATAGGGCCCTCTGTTCCCCTCAGAAGGGAATCGCCTATGACAATTACCCTCCTTTTTTTCTTAGCAGAGGCAGTCATAATGCGTGGGGCTGACTGCCTCACCCTAGGCAACCTCCTGGATGGACCTTCATCTACATCCTCGTTTGCCTGGCCCTCAAGTTCCAGGGCCCCATATCTGTTGTGTAAAGGCAACCGGGAAGGTGAGGGAGGCCGGGCGGGGGTTCGCTTTTGAAATGTTCTTGATATAGAGAAGTTTGCTAATGATGTATAATGTAGCCTATGGCTTCATTTTTCATATTAAAATTATTCATTGTACGTGTTTGATGGCAGAATTTGACCTTTTATTAAAAATAAGATCTTTTAAAATGTGCCGTTACATACCAGCCTGAGATGACTCTGAGTATACATAGGAGTTCTTTGGATTCAGCTGTTTGCTTCATTTTTCACAATATGGATTCACAGCAGTATAAACTGTTTTGCAATTCTGACACTTGAGTGGTGCAGCTGGGGTTCAGCACCTCACCAGCAGCCCGACAGGGATCATATGGTAAGCATCAGCCCTTCATTTCAAGGGAAGCTGCAAGCCATGGACTCTTTCCACCCTTAGTCACTGCAGCCATTTCACTATGGTTAGCCTCCATATCTGAACTGCAAATCAGAGACAGCTGCTCAGCTGAGGGAGGGTTTTCAGGGTGTTCTGAAAATATGTGGTGTGGAATGTTGCTTTCACTAAACAGGTTGCAGCAGGTGTTTACCTCTGGGTAGAATACCAAGGAATAGCATCAGTCTTGCTTGTGATCACTTTGTGCTTTAATAGTACTGGTGTGGGCACATAAGCCTAACAATTTCCCTTGTGAAACAATGAAGAAAAATGCAGATAAAGTTACCTGCTTCATGTATGTAAGACCTGGGTAACTGTTATTTTGCCTAAATAAGAAGTGAATTAATTTGCTGCATTTGGTAATTGCTTTATGTTTGTACAGTGATGTCTAAGTATGGGTCTGCAACTAAGATATCCTAGTGTAATAGGATTTTACAGCACTAAAATATAATTTTGTTTGTGTCTATAATATGTAGATATACTACATTAGCCACCAAGAACCGCTGTCAGGAATAGAACCTGCTTTTTACAAACATTTATGGAGATAAGCTTGTGTCTGCCTCTGTGACTCAGGAACACAGAAACACCTGTCCCTTACCAAAATAGCCCATCATCTTGTTCCTTGTTACAGAACTGAATGCCTCAATGCCCATATGCTTATCAGCAATTTGAAATAATTTCTTAGATAAGTTGTTGAAAATCTTGCAGTTTTATATCTCATCATGTCTTAAGCAGTAATGATGCAGAACTGTACCCTGGGATATGAGATCCTTATCTGATATAAGCGAGTATAACTGTCCTGAAGTCTTTGATAAACTAGCACTTTCATCCCGCAGGAAATGGAAATCACAAGCAAGTCTATGATAGTTTCACAGTAAAAACCAAATGAATGTTTTAAGAACGAGCGTAACCCAGCTTCAAAAAAGATCACTTAGCAACATAATGTATTGTCTTAATGTAATGTATTAATCCAGAGTGGATTAATAAATAAATGATTATGTGGGTTTCTTGGCATAACCTATCCTGAAGTAGGTTAAATAGAAGATTAAGATACCTGATCAGAAAGGTCCTTTCTAGCTTCAAAACATGCAAATCTATGAAAACTGATTGGAAAAGAGGAAAAAGCATTTGCTGTGATAGAAACTTATGCTAGGATATCACCTCACTGATTTTTGCATGTGTTTGAGAACTTGATATGAAACATTCAGAGGACAAACAATACTGCATTTCTGATTTGAACATTGGGAAAGCACTGTAAAAATGATCCCCTATCAAGGGGACCATTTAAAAGAAACCACACCAGCTGCTCTTTGGAAGAATAGTAGTTAGCATTTAGAAACTGGACGTGAAAAAAAAATCTTGCCCAACGTGTGAAAGATGGTCACTCCTTGATATTTTACCTTTTTTTTTTTAGTTTTTGACTTCATTCTTAGGAAATGGGAAAACACACTGAAATTAATTTTGAGAGTAACTGGGAAAATGGGCACCCTGCCTCTTCATTTCTGGGAACTGCAGATGTTCAGATTCTTGGACTTACGAGCGGTCCCAGTTGAGTCTTTTTGTTTAAAGATTTCAGCCTTCCTGAAGCAAGACCGCCCACAAATGAAGAATGTAATTCTAATAACAGACTAAATGGTTTGCTTTCTCCCTTCTAACATCAAAAGCAGTGGTGGGTAAGCTGGAAGGCATTTTTCCAAGATCCCCGTGTGCTAAGAGTCACCAAGGTGTTTCATATAGACCAGCTTAAATAAGTAGGCAAAACATTATACCACAGTGAGCTGGACACCTTCTAGGTTCAGCAGTTCCCAAGGACCATGAGACTTCTCTAAACCTATTTTTGCACATATTTGGTGTTACTAGGTAAGTGTTTAGATTCTGGTGATAGCTAAGTAGAATGGAGATTGTAATTTTCTGTCAGTTTGTACTATTTTTGGTAAAAAAGCATCCTCGAGTTATTTTTGAGGTAACTTTGAAGGTATGTTTGATAAACTGTTAGGCATGGAAGCTTAGATTTAGAAAATTTATATTATGGTTGGAATAATGATATACATTATTCATCAGTACAAGTCCAAAAGCACTTGATCTTTCCTTTTCTCTCTTTTATTCTTTTTTGCTTTGTATTTGGATGAATCACATGTGACACACCAAAAGAGAAATTAGAAATTTCCAAGGCAAATTTGATCTTACAGAAGAGGTGAAAGGTTCTTGTCAGCTTACTTTATCAAAAGCATAGACCTAATTAGTTTTTCAGGATACTGACAGGGGGTTACAGATATTTTGCTCACTTAATTTTCTTGCAGAGGGAGTAGTTTCTTTGAAAATTATTTTCAAAATTGCCTGATATTGTTTTACCTAATTTAACTGCTGGCAGTTGATGATGTTCTGGCGATGCATACTTTTAACCTCAAAGAAAAGAAGCTGAAAAAATAAGTGTAGTCTGGTCCTAAGGGAAACTTTAATGACTTGCATACACATAAAATGAGAAATGAAGGGGATAAGCAAACAGCAAAGTTAATTTTCAATTACCACTTAAGCATTGTGTGTATTTGTGACTAACACTCATGCTTTTTCTTCCATTGAAACACACTCCTCTGTATTTCAGAAGGACTTTGCATGTGGTGTCTTTTGGGTAACAGATCTTCAAAAGTAAAGATGTAGTAAAGGAAATTTACTGGTTCCTTTAAGCTGTTTCAACTTGAGTGACAGTGTTAATAGTCTGTTTTTAGGGGGTTATCTTACGGGACAATGGGTGATGTATGTGCACAAGCTTTTTGCATACAGACTCAAAACTTACGGAAGTGATTTAGCTTATCAGATTCCTTTTTTGTATTTGCATTGCAATTACAAAAAAACTGTTTAAAAATTGCCAAAAACGTCTGCAGAATTTGAGAGGTAATTAGAAACTTAGCAGGCTTTTGATTGTAAAGAAAGGCCTGCCTGCAAGTTGCTTGGCCTTTATCCAAACTTGTGACAATGACATAGCAAGAATGTAGATAATATTACTATTGAGTGTTTTAGAAAGCAGCTGCATCCATCCTTCAGTGTTAGTTTCACTTTTCTTTTGTACAGATTTATAGTGAGATAAACCAGCTTATTCACGAAAGTTGTATTGTGATTTGTTGTCAAGAATGCTCTTCTCCTTGCAGAATGGAGGACAGTGGATGACCGTGTACACAAAAATCAGTTTTACAGAATATTTAGACACCAGAATTTGGCAGGATTAAATAAGATTTCTGTGTTCTGTTCTAAATTTCAGCACTTCTGTGTGACTAGACAGATGCTAGCTTGTTCTGTGCCTAGCCAGAGATGCACCTCCCTACCAGTAGCCTGGGACAAAAAATAAACAAACACAGGCACTCTAATATCTGCGTGTTAAAGAGAATTGGTGTAGCTGAGCACACCAACTCATTTCTTGTCTCTGGCAAGAGAAGGGTCTGGCTGATGGAGTAGAGGCTTTTGGGGCAGATTTTCTGCTAATCTATACCAGTTCACATTCTATTGGATTTCATGCAATTATTCTTCATTTATGACAGCACAAGAGGTAAATAAGGCCTTTTGCTTTTTGGATTGTATGTGTCATACAATAACTTTTCTTTTTTAGCAGAGCAAGGTAAGGGGAAATGGAACACTTTATAAAGCAATGCACAAGGTGCCTGTGACCTAGATACATAGACGTTTTACAGTGTTCCAGACATGCTTTGCTAAGGCTGTCTATCCTAATACTGATAGAATAATGAAAGAATTAATTTCTCTTTTATAATTTGCCAAGCAGCTAAGCATGTAAACAGCTAAGCACAGTGCAATTAAGTATGCTGTGTAGTCCTCTATGTAAATCTCAGCAGAATGCCCCTTCATCACCTGATAGAAAGACCTTCTCTCATAGGATTTGAGGGGTCATGCTGCTTTGTATCTTGATCTTTGCTAATCCACCTTACGTTTTCACATTAAGATTTCCCATTTTTCTGCTTGAAACACTTAATAGAGTTAAATTTCTAAGAAGATAGTGGCATGTTTTCTTGCTTGCTTGACAGTCATCATGATGTGGGAAGTCATGTTTACCAACAGCATATTTGTTAATTAAAACTTAACTATCAGTCTTGTAACTGGAATTTTATGAGCCACTTCTGCATCAAATATTGTTCAGAAATCTGATTAGATATGAATTATGTCTTCCAAAACAAATAATTTAAAATGAAAAAGAAAATGAAAAGCACCAAAGGTATGTTTTAGTGATGAATTCTGCACTGGTTGACAGGTAAATTAGATGAGCTGGTAGGTTTTGTCCACTTCCAATTTGTATCCATGGCAAGCCACACCAGGTGGTGCTGTAATACATAAGCTTTGCAATTCTTATTCCTAGCAGGTTAATGCTTTCTTCGGAAGATAAACTGTGTATTGGCACTTTATTTTTTATTCCAGATTCTCTCAAAAGGGAATAGTACAAGCAGTAAAGGACTCATCTTGAGCCTTGATCTTATATTAGAGAAGATTCTTGAAGCATAGTTATTGGGCTGAAATTTCTGAAAGAATAGATTTCTTAACATTCCATTTGACTACCTCATTTTGCAAACACTATATTTGGTTTGAATGCATATTTTAAATTTTGCATATATTAGCTATTAATAGAAATTATTTCTTCTCCTCTTCTAAGCACCTAGAAAGTGCTGGAAGGTCTGCCTTTGCCCTTGTATCAGATAGCCATAGAAACCTCAGAAAAGAGTGCATCATATACAGCCAGGTAGTACTAATCACACCCTTTATGACTGGATAAGTTTTTCAGGATTCTGTTTATTGTATCTTCATCTCCTTTCTTTCTTTCTTCTTCTTTATCACTTTCTTCTCATATTTTATACACTTTATTTTTCCTTTGTTCCTTTTTTGAGGAAGAAATGGATCAACCTGCAAAAATTTTGGAAGCCTCTTTGATTCTTTACCTACAGTGCTAGGAGCTGAACTCTTAGACTGTTAATATGGCAACTTTTCAGCTGGAGATAATTATTCTGTTTTACATAACATTTGCAATTGGATTCTAAGGTAATTGACATGTTAGAAATGTTTAAGTTGGTTATTTTACTTGGAAACATTCAAAGTAGAATCTTAATGGAATTTCTTGTTAGATCCACTGAGCGTAGTCTCTCTCATATTACACTGCACATGGAAACCAGAATTTTAGACATTTTCCCTCTAGTATCATGGAATCTGAACTTCCTAGCTGAAATTTTCAAAGCTGATTAAGGGATTTGGATACACAGTTTCAATAAAATCAAAATAGGACTAAATCCTTCAGTCATCTTTGAAAACTTGCATCTTCATTCTTTTGCTACTAAGTATTCCTCTTTTGTGCTGCGGTGTTGTAAGACCAAGAATGATGCTTCTGGCTTCTTAATTGCTTCCTTTCATTGTAGGGGATAAAAGCTGTTTATCTCAGTCCTTCTGTATCCTGTTGTGACCAGAGTTACCTTAAAATAACTGGTTTTGAGAACTTTTAAAAGATGGGAATAGAAGGAGAAGGGGGAATTATTAGTTACTTAGGGCTATATTGTAATACAGAAGAGAGCTGTATATTGAAAAGACTAGGAAGAATATATAGGAAAATGTTATATACCCTTGCTCTGGCCAACAATCTCTTAAAATAAAAAGCCCCAAACCAAAACCCAGTGTTCTAATTCAGTAAATGAAAAGGAACCTGAAACATCGTTCCCTCCTGTGTTTTTCTTATTTCTAGGGGTCTGTACATTTACAAGATGCCAAACAGGATACCTAGAAAGATATTTATCACAACTGAAAAAAAACCCCCTAGCTTTCAACAGGAAGCACAGCTCCAGATCTTGGCTTAGTATATAGCATGTGTTAATGTCTATCCTTATCTGAGAAAGCATGTTTACCCATGCTTTAAGGTGCTTCCCTAGATTAGGGCCTAAAATAAAACGTAGGAAAGTGACTGAGATGCAAGAAGGTCCTGCGAGTGCTGGACCTGAGACAGGAAGGCTATGGATTAGAAGTGCAATTTAAAAAGGGCTGAGAGCAAGTTTGGTGCAAAGAGAGTGGGAGGCTGAGGTAAGCATGGGTGGCAAGATGGAAATGTGAAGCTGAGAGCTGGAGAAGTGAAGCAAATGGTCAGGTGGCATAATTACTCAGAAATAGGCATCTATGATCATGATGTTCAGACTGCATTTGGGGCACCTGCATTTGAATGCAGGTGCCGCAGGAGCAGGCTGTCCCTGTACGCCGTAAGAAGAACGGGCGGGGAAGACGACCGGCCTGGCTGAACGGGGAGCTCTTGCTGGGACTCAGGAAAAAAAGGAGAGTTTAC
>NW_008795405.1:10528419-10532175 GCF_000699145.1 Aptenodytes forsteri
TGGTGTTGGGTTGACGGTTGGACTTGATGATCTTAGAGGTCTTTTCCAACCTCAATGATTCTATGATTCTATGATTCTATTCTATGAATAAATCAGCCAGATGGAGCTTCCGCACCTCCAGTCAGAGAAACATAGGGCTGGAAGAAAAATGTTGGGTCATCTAGATTCATTCTCCTTTGGGACAGAACTGCAACAAACACTTGTATAGCAGATTCAGGCCTTAAAACCCCCACTCTAAATACCTTCTCCCCGGCCCCCCACGTTTTATTTGGATCAGTGTTATAATGAAATTTAGGGGCTGTTTCTTTGTAAACATAATTGCAAGATTTCTAATAGTTAGAACTTTGAAAGTGATATTAGATGGTCTTTAAAAATTTACACCCTACCCCTAATGCTGGGTTCTTCCTTTCTTATTTTGATACGGAGCTGCTTTTAAGTATGGCTGTTCAGCACAGCACTGTCTTCTAATATGTCTCTGGTAACTCATTATATTGCTTGCTTTACTTTTTAATAAAAGCTAAAGAGTGCAAGATATTTTACATTGAACTCAATTTGATCTCAGCTGATGAAATTATTTTTCTATTTTCCCTTCTTCAGGAGGGTTATATAATTTATATGGTTGAATGGGAGAGGGAAGATGTATTAGTGGATTGAGTTAAGTGGGGGTTTACTTGTACATGGTAGCACAGGTGTTTCAAACCTGAGCTAACATGCTGTTTTACCTGGTTATGCAATTCAGGGAAGTCCAAGTAGAAGGGGATGCTTCCAGTTCATTCAACTCAATTTTTTTCTCAGTGTGGTCAGAGTCTGCTTCAAGTCATTTGATAAAAAGCAGTATTGTTTTTGCTGCTGCAATTCAGTGATTCTTTTTGCTAGTGGAAAGGCAGATGCTAACAGGATCAGATAGTCTCAGAGTTTGTAGAGTTTAACACTTCAAAGCATGAAACGTAGCATTGTCTAAAATTGTTTTCTCTGAGACCACAATGGCTATTTTGTGCCTCTGCTCAGCATGTACTTACATTACAGTGTATTTTTTTCCTTTGCTGAATTTCTATTTAAGAAAGAGGCATAATCTTAAGACCATTATGTTTGGCATCACTAAAATCTGAAATATTTCCAGCAAAATCACCAAAATAATACACACACATGCCTATATAGACATGTATATCAAAAGTAGAAAAACACAGCTAGCTCATGTCTGTTTGATATTGTTAACTAAGCTTTTACAGATACAAAGATTGAAGTAATAGCAAGTCTGACTGACAAATATCTAAATGACCCAGGTCTCCTACATCTCAGTAGACGTCTTGAAATTGTGTTCTTTATTCTTACTGGTATGTTTATGTCTGGTAACAAGGAAAGTAGTTTTTCAGCTAGCCATTTAAGGTAGATACTATTATTTACCAAACCTTCAGTTGTAAAATCTCTTTGTATCCCAATCATCCGAAGAGACAAAATGGTGAGAAGGGAAACAGATGATCTGAATCCAAGTGGTTTATTCAAGGTCATGTGTCAGGGTATTGCCTGAATTGAGAATAGAATAGTAGCCCAAGTGTTATAGTTTATTAATTAATACTGTTCAAATGTCAGCCAAAAAGTAATTTAGATTTTGGCAGAGAAAAGATTCTTAAATCTAAAGAAAAATGATGTTGAGTTGGGCCAAAATGTGCAGTCGTTTTTCAGGGGAAAGCTGCCATGAAAATAATTGGGCTTAAGTAAATACTGCTGGGTTTATTTTACTGTGTTGTAGAATTCAGTATTGCACATTATTGAAGTCTTGCAGATTACCTGCTCTGAACTGCAAGTTTCACCTGACTGAAGGTGTTCGATCAGGCTCTTTATATGTTATTTATTTTTGTGGGTTCTTTGATGGGAATTATAGTTTGACCATTTTGGTTAAAATGTTTTGAACATCTGTGGTTCCCACAGGTTCACTCCTACTGAAATAGGTGGGGCAATTGCCATTTGTTTGTGTGTCCATCTCCTTAGGGAGATCATTGGGACAGTTCTTGATCTGTCTGTATGCTTCCTCTCATACTACTGTTGCTACCTCTGTTTCTTCCCTGCTCGTCTCCTTTGGTGTTGTGCTCTACTGGATATCTTCTGCTTTGCTCATAGTTTCCTTGGCCTCCTTTTTATTTTTCTTTCAGCATAATTCATGTTTCTTCCTTCTATTGCCTTCTCTTCTTTATAACATCTTCAGCTTTGCTCTGATGGGTTCAATCATAACTTCTCTGATGGTAATTTCCAAGTATGTGTAGCTGTGCCTGCTTCTCACACATTTTCTCTTCTCAGATCTTGAACCTTCAGGCATTTCTTCCTGGATGTCCTCGTGTCTCATTAGCACATCCCTGAATGTTTAGTCAAAAATGGTACATCATTTTGCTTCTCAGTAGTTATTCCTTACTGTGCATGTTTTCCCACTCCTTATTTTATTTTCTGTACTTCTCTCCATATGCTCTGCACTTGTTTCAGTCCTCTCTTTCTTAGCTCTTTGCATCTTTGTAAAAAGTCTTTGATTTCTTCCCCATTACATGCTATTTTTTCCTTAAAACCTTTTACTCCCATAGCAATTTCTTTATCAGTAATCTCTTCATCCTGTGTAGTGTTGTCTATGATTTCTTTTTGTTTTTATCACATTAACTATTGTGCTTAGTTGTATTATTCTGTACATACCTTTTACAAATAGTGTATATGTAATAATGAATTTTAAGAACGCTGTGAAGATAAGCCACTACTTCAGCTTCTCCTAGCAAGGAGAACATGCCATAATGATGGCACGACTTGTGTGTGAACTGATTTGCAGCTCTACTTCGTTGAATTTGAATTGCAGGAAATTGCTTCCAAAATTAGGCTATTACTTTGATTATTTTTAACATATACAGGCCTGTGATCTCACTTTCATGTCTCTAAGTTGTCAGTATGGTGGCATTTAAAGGCTTACTAGAAGTGCAGCTGGCATTTAAGCTAAATGCATGTAAACTAGCTTTGTGGAATCTCCTCCAAACACTTTCCTCCTGCAGTCTGTATCCCTTAACCCAGAGCTATGCCAGGTGGGGTGGTTATTTTTTTGAGGGAAAATGAAATACTTGATTGTGTATCAAATGTGTGGGGAAATGTGACTTTGTAAAGTCTGTGTATGTATTTTTTCTTCTGTAGGCATTAACATTATTCTGTATCCTATATCTAGTTTTCCTACAGTACTCTTGCTATCACTACTTTTAATGGTGCTTTATTCACTGAAGGTTAGTCAACGTTCTGATGCCTTTATGTGGCTGCACTTATTAGTAGGAAAAGATTCAACTCGTCTTGTGATTGTTCATGTCAGTTATTCATGGGTACACTGTTCCTTCTTTAAACGTTAATTTTAGACAATTACTACCCCCTCCTCAGCTTCTTCCAGCTGCCACTGACACCTCCTCAGCCTGCTGGCACAGCTGTGCCATCCTCCTTTTCTCGGAAGCTGCACCTACTTTTGGTTTTTGAACAAATTTCTTCCCACTTGATGTGGTGGCAGAGGAGCCCTGTGGACAGTACCCCATCACTCCTCCTTGGCTGCAGCCTTAGAATCATAGAATCGTTTAGGTTGAAAAATCCCGTTAAGATCATCAAGGCCAACCGTTAACTGCCAAGTCCACCACAAACCATGTCCCTAAGCACCACATCTACACGTCTTTTAAATCCCTCCAGGGATAGTGACTCAACCCCTTCCCTGGGCAGCCTGGTCCAATGTTTAACCACTCTTACAGTAAAGAC
>NW_008795405.1:10532806-10540580 GCF_000699145.1 Aptenodytes forsteri
CCTTCCTACCCTCGAGCAGATCAACGCTCCCGCCCAACTTGGTGTCATCTGCAAACTTACTGAGGGTGCATTCGATCCCTTCATCCAGATCGTTGATAAAGATATTAAAGAGAACTGGCCCCAGTACTGAGCCCTGGGGAACACCACTTGTGACCAGCCGCCAACTGGATTTAACTCTGTTTACCACAACTCTTTGGGCCTGGCCATCCAGCCAGTCTTTTACCCAACAAAGAATATGCCTGTCCAAGCCATGAGCAGCCAGTTTCTCCAGGAAAATGCTGTGGGAAACGGTGTCAAAGGCTTTAGTGAAGTCTTCTATGCGATTACTATATGTTGCTGGTATTTGTTAAGGTCTAACACATACAGTTATTACTGTATGTGTTAGAATCTGTCATTTCCTTACATTGCCACCATTCCTAGCCCAGTCTTAAGTGTGGTGTGCCTTAGCCGAAAACCAGGGCAGGCATCTTCCAGTGTGAAACACCACTTGTGTCTTTGAGTCCTCTGATGATCTCCTGTGTTCCAAATATTTCCACAAATAATTGAGTTTGTTTCAGTCTGGCAATCACATTCCTAACTGCCACAGCATCCCTTGAGTAAAAGGGATAAGGCTTAGCTTGGGATGTTATCAGTGTATGTTAATATGTATCGTTGGAATTCTCTAATACTTGGACATTATCCTTGCTTCCTTTAGGGGTTATATTCCAATTGGTTTCTATAAGGAATTTGTCTCAGGTGTGGCAGCTCTTTTGGCATCACATTTTAAGAGAGTACCTAAGTAGTTCAGATCCTGTCTATCCAGGACTACCACTGGTTCACCATGCAGTCAGTGGAGCATAGTGCCCACAGTGTCTAGATTACAAACTGGAATAAGGAGCCCGATCTGACATAGATGTCTCACTACTTTTCCCCATCAGTTGTGTAGAAAGCAGTACCTGGTGGTTTCGAACATTTAGCAGAGCCTGTGCGCTAGCTCAGCTTTATTTTGTCTTGTGCTGTTTTTATAGTAGCTGCATGAACTGGACTTCTCTTAACCTTACTTGTGTGAATCCATTAGAAAAGGACATCAGTGCCATTGATTATAATTAATGGCTAAAATGTTAACATATGTTTCTCAATATGTAGGATTTTGTTTTGTCTACCAGTGATAATTCCTTATAATTATTCCTCAGTGTAAATAGTACTGTAGTCTAGTAGAATGTGGTTTTGCTGTATAGTTAAGCTTGAACTGTCTTCAGTGAAATAAGCTGCAGAGGCAAATATGTCTTTGCATGGTGACTTTTTTTTAGATAAGATCACCACAGGAGCTTTATCAGAGTACTTAAATAGGTGCCTGACTCAAAAAAAAAGAAGTCTAATTGAAATGGGACCGGTATTCATAGTAACTTCTGGAACTAGTGGGCTGGATTTGTGCTGATGACCTTAGAGGGACGCAGCACTCACGGCCCGTTATGGAATCTAGGTCCTTGATTTGTGCCTTGTAGTTGTTATGAAAAGCCATGAAGACTTTGTTTCTGTCTTTGTTGAAATGCACTGTCCACACATTTTTTCTACTTCAGAATTCTTTCGTCTAGTTCATACTAAACTCACACTTGAGAACAACATACTGCACTTACAGTGTTTGCACTGTTTATGCCTCTGAACCTTTCTAATTAAAGAAAAATATGTGGGCTGGAATCTCAAGCTGATGTAAATCAGCAAAGCTCTGTTAACTTTTGTAGTTATGCTTCTTAATTTCAATACTAGCCTTTCAGCAGAAATATGGTTAAGAAATGAGAGTTAAAGAGAACAGAAGTTGAACTGAAATGAGTTTTACTCGAAATTGTTATGTCTGCCAAGTGCAACTATGTTAAAATCCCCATGTTGAAAAAAAAAATTCCATACAATTATTTTGCTCACTGGATCATTTAAGCTGTTGAATCATCTGCAGACACATTTCAAAATCTCCCAACTGTTAAATTTAGGAAAAAAAACCCGAACTGAAAAAAACAAGCTGTTACTTGGTCAACTGCCCAGTCTTGTATTAAACCACAATATATGCTTTCACAGTAAGAATGGGAATAGGTTTATCTAGTGGATGGAACAACTGCTGGAAATGAAACTGGTACATATCATTCCCAACTATGGCATTAACTACGCCATGCAGTTGGGAAAATCACGTTCTCTCATTCAGCTTGTGTCTTCACTGCAAAATTAGCTTGAACGATCTATCTTGGATTAGCTTAACGTAGATGAGAGCAACTGCGCTGGAAAGTAACTCAAGATTTTCACACAGTGATTGAATGACTGCAGAGTGATTGTGTTAGTGGCTGATGAGATGTGTTCATGTAAGCTGTAACTAGTGCTTTCTGACAGGCTAGCCAACTTAAATCAAAGCACTGCAATGCTCAAGTTAAGGATTTTAAAAGGTGTAATCCATTATTAAGCAAGAAAGGTTTACCAGGCCTTACTGTTTCACAAACGACGTACAACATTTTATGCCCAGTATTTGATGATTGCAAGGTAACAGAAGAAGCATTTTCACAGAACAAAAGACTAGAAAAATGGTACTCATCTGGTAGTGTCCCTTGGTGTTTGTAACTGGTTTGCAAATTCCTGAATCCAAGTAAATCGAAATACACAGACAGGTCAGTCAGCTTGCTTAATTCATCAGCTACATTCAGCCAGGCTGTTGAAGGGAGGTACAAACGGTATGAGGTGTTTTCATACATTTAGTCTTCCCTCTGACTGTGAAAGAAATTGGTATTACATGACAGAGTGACACTATAAGTTAAGTTAATAGATTTAGTAGTCCAAAACGGTCATATAAATAACTTTTGAAATGTTAGGTCTGGCTGTCTGGGCAGGTGAGGTATGATCGATCAGATCAGCAGTTTAGAGCCATGACTCCTGCACTGTTCTCTTTATATCAGCTGAAAGCAGATGAAGTTTGTGGTGAGGCTCTGCTGTCTTTGAGTACTCACTGTCCTAGTCCACATTTCTTGTTTTTGTGACCATGCTCGTCTTTCAGCACCCTTCTGCTCCTGCAGCCATATTCTGTCAGATTTCTTACTATGATTCTGGCTCTGTTTTCTGGTGCATAGCAGGAATACAAGCAACCACCTTATTTCTGCATGGCAGATTTTTTTCGCTTAACAGTTTGAGGCAAACCTAAATAGATATATGTAGAGGGAATATAAACAGAATATATATATATATTCTGTGTATTTCTAATATATATTAGGAAGGTGGGTTTTCCTCTTCAATTCATCTAAACAAGTGGTAGGAGAGCAAAACCAGTTTCTGAACCACTTGATGCAATGAGATGAAGATAATACAAGCTTATTTTAAGAAGAGTAATGCAGTATTATTCCTATATGGGCAGGTGTGAAGGCATTCTGTATGTTTTGCAGCTGGTTATATCTTGTGTGGTCCTACTGCATTGCGTGGCACTGTAAAGTATGATGTGGGTAACACTGGAGTCTAGCCTCGTTCAGACCAGACTAAAAAAGATCCGTTGAATCAACTATTTCTAACTACATGTGTTTTTCTGGGCACCATCTTGGTGTGATGCTTCTTGAGAATATTTTAGATGGTGCTCCTAGAGATTTTTTTAATTTGCTGTATATGGTCTCAGAAAGTGCTTTATAATATATCTGAAATACATGCCGCTCTTTGGTATGATTAGATGAGTATGTCATTTTCCTATTTCTCCTCTTGTGAAGAATTTAGTGCATATATTTAACTGAATTTTTTTTTTCCCCTTCCGTAGCTTTCAGACATTGATTCTTTTCCTACCGTGTTCTGAGACTGTCCATAATTCCCTGTCTTCATTGATATAGTTACCTCAGTGATATTTATAGACAGTGATTGTTTCCCAGGGGTATCTTTCTGAGACTCCAGATAAATGTACCTTTCTTGCCTCTGAAAGCCAGACAATGTAGTTTGGTGCCTGTTGAGCCAAGTGCAAATGTCCATCGAGTACAAATACATTTCTGATGTGCTGATTTGGGATTTTCTGCTGAGGATTACCCCATGGTCTGTATGCATGCTGTGTAGTAAACCGGTGCAGAGTAAGCTGGAGAGAACTCTAGGTACCACTTTCATCAATTTGCTGGTCAGCCAGTGGAGTTTGGAAATAAATTAAAATAAAATCTGCTAGCACTCTAGATTGTTTGCATTTCTGATGGCTGCAGATGACACACAGAAATGCTGTTCTCTGACTTGGTTTCAGACAGTGTACATGCACGCAGGATTGTGACAGTGTGATGCTTGTTTTTAGAAAGCGACACTCCAAACTTACAGCTGGAGTATTTTTGCAGTAATGGAGAAATACCTGAGTTTAAGTGAACTAGCTGTGGCACCAGCAGCAGTGAAGCAGAAGCTCCAGCTATGACTTATATATCCAGGCTTCCAGCTGGGCTTGTACCGTATGTGCTGAAGCTTGTGTGATAGTAGTTCCCCTATTATTGGTAGCTGACCTGGCTAGATTAGAGAGACACGTGTTGTATTCAACTATACGTTCTTCTACGCTTAACTTCTAAAGTCTAAAAAAACCCCGTACTAATCTTTCATGATTGGGCTGTGACATCACTAAATCAATGTACCTTTTTTCCCCTCTTTCTTTCCTTTTGCTAATTTCACTTCTGTGGCCTTTGGCCTTGTACTCAGCTTTGTGTATGCACTGCTCAAAGTGAAGATTATGTCTCTCCCTCTTTATGTGAATTGGTATGAGCTTCATTGCAACATTCATTTACAGATCCTAAATAATCATGGAATAGAATTTCACATGGACGAAGACAGTGTGAGAAGGACTGTAAATTTGGATTGTGGAATTATTGTAATGTTTATCTTTTTACCTTCCAGCAGTGGACTCTCCTGCTGTATGCCTCTATTCTGGGTTAAGATCGCTTTTATTCTGGAATAATTACTATGCATTTAGGAAGAAAATCACTTTCCCTCCCCCAAATATTAAGTGCCGCTTAAGATGCTGCTAAGTATGTGGAAGTCTCCAAATCTTTTAAGAAGCTGATTTTTACTTACTAGATTGAATATCAAATGTGAGGCTGCTGAAGTATATAGTAGAGGCTAGGACTGAAAAGAGGTCATTCTTGAAGTACTCCAGTAGTGTTTACAGCTCCTTATTGAATTTCTAGAGTAAGGAGAGAATGCCCCAACAGATATTGTCTGGGGAAAATTAGCAGAGAACTGTGCAAATCTGCCATCTGAAAAATTATTTATGTAGTAACTGAATCATGACATAGGAGCTGGAGGGTTACATCTTGATTGCCTTAGATGGTATTACTTGTGTGGAAAAGGTGAAATAGGCTTTAGCCTATGGTATAAAAAACATGTTGGCATCATTTTATATCATAGGGCAGAAACCGCATACTGGAATGTGCATGTATTTGTGACTTTGAGCTAAAGCTTATGAACTGAGGAGTAATGCTAGTAATCCTGTGTGCTCAGAAAGTGTAAACCTGGCCCTGCAAAATTGGGATGTTGGTTTAAAAGATAAACAACAAGTCTGGGTCTCTTTTTTGTTTGTCTTCTAGGCTTCATAAGTCTTTTAGATTTTTGGGCTTGGCCCGTCTTCCACAAACACAAAGGCTAGAAGCAGATTTTTTGTTTTAAGTGAAAGCTGATGTTCTTACATCATTGCATGATTCCAGGACCATGGTTTCAGGAAAAGTAAAAAACAAATATCACATGGTTTACAATGAAGTAATGAGAATTGGCTACACCACAGGAGCATGGCTCACAGGGAGAAACTTGTGCTTCTGTTTGTCCATATGAAAAGGAGTTTTTCAAAACACCAACGGGTACACGGAACAAAAAATTATCCTAAATAGTCGACTCCAAAACCTGACTTCATTATAGATCCAGTGTTTTTTAACAGGGTTTTTTGAGAGCTTAATATGTGCAACTTGAAACAATTTTTCAAAATTCAGCTTCCTTCCAAAAGAAAAGCAAAATTCAGATAATTAATCAGCTGATCTCAGCTTGTGGCATCAACAGCCTGATTTTTATAAGGGCTGGGCATGGTGCCCGTGGTAAGCTGAGTTCCTTGAAAATCTTGGCTTGCCTGTGCTGAACCCTCTTGGGAATTCTGGCCCCAGAAAGGTCACCTAATGAACAGCCTTGAGGGGCTTCCTCTGCCTTATTATTGTGTCTTTGTATTTTACCTGTTCCCCCTTCATTGATGGAGCTTTTTGGACAAAGCACAAGAAAACTTACTGTTGGAAACAATCCTGAATTGGCAGGGGGTGGAATAAATGTTTGAGTAGGTCTTTTTACTGCTGTCTTCCAGCATTTTCCTTCTATATCCAGAAAGAAAAACTTCTAAGTAAAGAAAGTTCAAACAATACCCATGCCTGACTTTATTTTATGCCTTTCTCTGTTTGGTCTCTGTAGGCCTGACTTAAAGTCTGCTGTTGCTCTGCTACCTTGTGCCCATTTGTTTCTAGAAAACCGGTTTATTTAACTTAATCTTAGCCTGGTAGAAGATGTAATCTATAGTTTTTGTGCTGTTTCAATTTGGAGAGTAACACAATTTTCCTGGATGGTTAAAATCCCTACTTGGATTAGGTATCAGAAAAACAGTAAAAATACGTATATTTTAAGTATTGAATTTCATTTCCTTTTCCATGCATTTGGGGAAAAAGAATGTTGTGTGCCAATATAGCTGTTTTTAAATGAGCCATACTGCAGCTTTTGCTGAAGTAGAAGGGATTCAAAAGCCTATTATTATACATTAACTGTGCTGAAGGCACAACAGCACAGTTTCATTTAAAATGCACTTCTGATCTGAAAGATAGCTGCTCTGGCAGCTCATGCGGTTGCTTGTTTCTTCCTTCTCAGTGTTTTCTACGTGTAATCTGTTCAGTTTTCAAGTAACCTGGTAGGTTTTCTAGCTACCAGCAGTTCAAACTTAATCTGTGGTCTGACTTTGATCAAGTCCAGTTTTGCCAGTTGTTTGGCAGTTTGAATGTCCTCACTTCCACTGAGGATGTACCAGGCAGGAAGTAGCCTCATATTCCGTGTTATTTGAGGTTGTCGTGGTTTAACCTCAGTTGGCAACTGAGCACCACACAGCCGCTCGCTCACTCCCCCCGCCCCCCGGTGGCATGGGGGAGAGAATTGGAAGAGCACAAGTGAGAAAAACTCGTGGGTTGAGATAAAAACAGTTTAATAATTGAAATAAAATAATAATAACAGTAATAATAATGTAATAATAATAATCATAATACACAAAGCAAGTGATGCACAGTACAACTGCTCACCACCCGCCAACCGATGCCCAGCCAGTCCCTGAGCAGCGGCCCCCCCGGCCAGCTTTCCCCAGTTTATGTACTGAGCATGACGTCACATGGTATGGAATGTCCCTTTGGCCAGTTTGGGTCAGCTGTCCTGGCTGTGCCCGCTCCCAGCTTCTTGTGCACCTCCAGCCTTCTCAGTCGGTAGAGCATGGGAAACTAAAAAGCCCTTGACTAGTGTAAGCATTACCTAGCAACAACTAAAACATGGGTGTGTTATCAACATTGTTCTCATCCTAAATCCAAAACACAGCACTGTACCAGCTACTAGGAAGGAAATTAACTCTATCCCTGCTGAAACCAGGACAGAGGTCTATCTCCAGCAGGTGTAAGGAGGTAGTAACACCCTATTTTATTCACTGAAGAAGGCTAGGAACTTGGTTATATGGAAAAATGCTTTATAGTCAGTGTCGTGGTTTAATTTCAGTCGGCAACTAAGCACCACGCAGCCGCTCGCTCACTCCCCCCCACCCGGTGGG
>NW_008795405.1:10540608-10541544 GCF_000699145.1 Aptenodytes forsteri
ATGTAATAATAATAATAATAATAATAATACACAAAGCAAGCGATGCATGGTGCAATTGCTCACCACCCGCCGACCGATGCCCAGCCAGTCCCCGAGCAGCGGCCCCCCCGGCCAGCTTTCCCCAGTTTATGTACTGAGCATGACGTCACACATGGTATGGTGTCCCTTTGGCCAGTTTGGCTGTGCCCCCTCCCAGCTTCTTGTACACCTGCAGCCTTCTCTCACGGTAGAGCATGGGAAGCTGAAAAGTCCTTGGCTAGTGTAAGCATTACCTAGCAACAACTAAAACATGGGTGTGTTATCAACTTTGTTCTCATCCTAAATCCAAAACACTGTACCAGCTACTAGAAAGGAAATTAACTCTATCCCTGCCGAAACCAGGACATGAGTTTATAGCAACAACAAATTATGGAGAGTTCAGTGCAAACAGAATTGATGAGAAGTTTAGCTTATTTTGCTTGTACAACAAATACTGCTGACACAGATTCAGGTGTTATTCACAAATAGACATGAGTTATTGATTTCACATTATTTTGTTACTTAAGAGAAGTAAAACATAATGCAAGGCAACCTATTCTACTGACAGTCTCTGGGTAAGAATAGAAGTGTCAAAGCATTTTCACGGGCAACAGCAAATGCCTGAGTAAGGTGAGGAGAAGTTTGTGAATTCTCTGCACACAGAAAAGTCCTGAGCAATTCCAACAGCCATCTTCATGAACAGTTGCCCAAAAGCCTTATATGCAGCTTAAACAATTATAAAAGCAGTGACTGGTTTAGCAGGGTTGCTGATGAAAACCTGTACTTCAGGATTAATAAATGTAATCCATGTAAACAAGAAAACCAACTTTATACTTCCACTCTGATTTTCAGTTTCAGAATACCTCTAGAGTTTAAGTTATCACTAATTCATAACTATTCAAAGTGAAGGGGGGGGGG
>NW_008795405.1:10546127-10561052 GCF_000699145.1 Aptenodytes forsteri
CCCAGTTTATGTACTGAGCATGACGTCACATGGTATGGAATGTCCCTTTGGCCAGTTTGGCTGTGCCCCCTCCCAGCTTCTTGTGCACCTCCAGCCTTCTCAGTCAGTAGAGCATGGGAAGCTGAAAAGTCCTTGGCTAGTGTAAGCATTACCTAGCAACAACTAAAACATCGGTGCGTTATCAACTTTGTTCTCATCCTAAATCCAAAACACTGTACCAGCTACTAGAAAAGAAATTAACTCTATCCCTGCCGAAACCAGGACAGTCAGTTTGCAAGCAGAGATGTTCATTAAACAGTATCAGTGATATTTTCTAAGGAAAACTCTTATTTCCTGCCACTCCATCTATATCCATTCATAAATATGATCGTCTTTCATATTAACTCTGTCACTGGTAGCCAGCTTTTCTTTTTGTCTTTGAACGGCAGTTTCAATCCCATTGTTACGTGGCATCAATGGAATAATAATGCATCCCAGTTTTGAAATGGGTGACATCTGCCAAATGAGCTCTTCAGATGTTCAGAGAGGAAGGAGACTTCAACCTTGGGCCAGATTCACTTAACTGATCTGTCTTGCTTGCATATTCAAGCAGCACAGAAAAGAGATTCTTCCAGCTATGAAATTCTGTAGTGTAGGGAAATCTGTCAAGGACAACTTCTGTGGTAGTTGTTCCTTGTACAGCTGCTGAAAGAGTCATTTGGGCAACAAAGAGGGAGGTAGTGGTCTACTCTGATTGTCGAGCTGGCATAGTCATAGTACAACAACAGTATATATAAAAGCAGCTCCAATGTATATTCAGTAACAAAATTGGGGAGTTATAACCCACCTTCTGTAAAAATGTCCTTCTTTTGTGCCAAATGGAGTGTGTTGTTTCAAGGAGGTTTAGTAGTCCACAGTGTCTTAAAATTATGTTACACTTTTCCTGATCTTTTCAGTAAAGTGCCACAGCTTGCCTGGTTGATTTTCAAAGCCCTCTGGTATTGAAACGAGACTGTCATTTTCCCTGGCTATACAGCTTACTAATAGATTTGTAGTGAAATCCCCTTGGAGACGTCATTGACGTTGCAGACAACGCAACCTCTCTTTGACAGCAGACTTCTGGCCTTATTGTGTAGAGGTGAACAAACTGAGCTTATGAATGGATAGGCTGAACAACTAGCATAAATACTTTCCATCCTTTAGTTCTGGAAGAGATTTTAAAGTCTGACTGGGAGAAAAAAAACCCCAAAACAAGACCTCGTTGAGCTTGAGATGATAATACCAAAACTCATAGGAAGCAAGTGATGTATGATTCTCCAGGCTGTTTGCAGCTGGAAGGCTTGCCTGTGAAAAACGTAAGGAATGATTCTTTTTCTGCTGGGATGAAAAATTGCCTGACCTTTTAATAACTGTCCTTTCTTATGTGAGTCACAGTATTGATAGTTAATCCAGTCATTATCCCTTTTCCTAAACTTTTTTTCCTATCAGGTAGTGATCTTTCCAGGGACATCGCTTTCTACCTGTATTTAAAAAGGACACAGCCAAGTTGAGTCCAAAACCCTGCATAGCCAGAGGGCTTCCTCCCTCAAATGAAACAAGGCTATTGGCCATAGAAACCATCAACTTTCAGGAAGCAAAAAATGAGAGGAAGGTGAAGGGGAGAGGGGAGGTTGAACGTATGAAGTGAGAAACCAGAGGGAAATTCCATGTAGAAGTCACCGGTTTTTACTGGTGATTGATGTCTGTGGTTAATTCACAGAACAGTCATGAGGTAGTACAACTTAAACCTGTTCACATTATTCCATAATGATTATTCAGTCCTGAGTGGAGGATGAACCATATTATTCCCCCTAAGCTGGGAAATGACATGTCCGAATAAGCCGCACCAGTGCTGGACGCTGCTCTAGTGTTTGAACTGCTTTGGCAACCTTGGCTCAGAGTAGTGTAAACACAGCTGAGGCAGTATGAGACAGTAAGTAAAAAAGGGGAGAAGATGAAAAATGTTTTAGTATCCTGGTTTAGGAATCTGAGGTGTAAAATAAAAGGGTTGGTGTCCTTGGGTGGGGTTTTGAAGAATACACATGCGCTTTGTGGAAAACCAGTACCATAATCACGGAAGATGTTAGCAGAGTTCAGAAATTCTGTGACTGAGACCAACAGCTTATTTCACATAGGCACTGGAGAGCTGTCAAATGGAGGCAGATTTAGGGCACTGCACTACACTGAATTCAAATCTTTTAATGTAAGTTGTTCTTAGACTGTAATAAAAAGGTCTTGGTGTTGGTAATTTCTCCTCTGTTCAGCACTGATTTAGAAACATTCATGTCCTCATTCTTAGTTAATTTGAGTGGACTTCACAGTTTGATATCTGTACTGAAATCCTGGATCGTGGTAGAGGTGTTCCAGGCAGGCTCCAGCCATCTTCTATGGAACTGCCTCTTTGCAGTAATAAGGTTGAGATACAGCTGTATGAAGGCATCAGGCAAGAGCTATCCTTTTGAGAAAATAATGTGAAATAACTAACTGCTGTCAGAAAGAAAAGGAAACTCATCATGAGGTTCTTGATCTCTAGCTCTTTAAAGGCAGTTTCTAGAGAGTATATCAGCTGGAGGCCAGGGAGAAACAAAAATCCATGATCCCAAACCTTGGGGTCCTTTTAGAGTTATCTTGAGGACATTAAAACCATCAAGACAAAGCCCAGTACACATGAAATGGTGCACTGTGATATGCCAGTGCTTCCCCATGTTGCAGTACTTGTGCATCCATGTGTCATCACTGACTCCCTAGATCGGGAGATGAGATTTCATCATGCCTTTCAATTTTCTTTTTGTTGGCAGATAATTGTTAGTGTATTTTTATTTGATGGTTTGACATTGCCTTAATGAATACAAATACTTTTCTTTTTTATAAAAGAGAAAAGAAACAAAATGTAAGTCCAGGGTTTAATAAGGTATTAGTGTTACTTTTTATTGTAGCTTAATCCAGTCTTGTATAGATATTTTCATAATTTCATACTGATGGAAGAAGAGTTTTGAAGGCTATTTCATTAATACACCATCCTTTACAATACATATATTAAATGGATTTAATAGTTCAGAGTTGAGTCAGTTATTTGCTTCATAAGCTGCCACTTACCATTGCACAGATAATCACATTCAGCAGTCCTCTTTTGGTTGAGCAATGCAAATTGAATTAGTATACCACAGAGATAAAATTTGCTCATAATTCTACTGTTTGTGAGGTGAGGGCTATGGAGGAGGATGCTTACTGTGCCTCCTGCCATATGGTACTTTGCCTGCAAATAGAAAGCTTGATCTTTGGCATCACATGGCATTACACTGATGCACAAATGTCTCTCAAAGAAGTTGGGTGGTATTTCATATCATTTCACTGCACTTCATTCGGATGGTCTGTTGCTGTCCAGGTGGTGTAATCCATGAAACCAGTTTACAAAAGAGTTATCTCTAAAGTAATTTCCTTGCAGAGTTTTTCAGGTAAACGTGTGCATTTCTTTGAATAGCCTGTTCCTGATTTGCTTTAACACTGGTGTTAGTATAGGATCCAGCAGGAGCTGAACTGAGTATTTGAGGGAAAATCTATGTCATCCTGCTACAGAAAACTGGAAACAGCTGTCTAATGGGAATGGGAGCTTAAAGCTTGGTAATTCCTATTTTTTCTGGATGGTATCCAGGATTATCAGTGAATTGTTCTTTTGTTTCTTCTTTGTTCCTCGTAACGTTTTTAAGTTACCAGCTTTCATGTATAAAAGCACTTGCTGAGTATACCATTTTCTCCACTGACAATTCAGAGTTAAGGGCATGTTAGCTTGTGGTGTTAGACAGGGTTATTTTAAAATTTGAGATGTATGTGATTTTTTTTTTTCATGAATTTAGGCTTTCTGTAATTCTGTAAAAAATACAGCTTTAATGTACTATAGCACATTTATGATTTTCTAATGACTTAAAATTTATATCTAATTTGGGAAGTAGTATTAAAAAGGAGGACTTTCATATGACACATTTTATATATGAGTAAACTAGTTTCACTGTGATAATATGATCTTCGGGTTGACTTCGTTTGCAGTGTTAACAGTGGAATACATAACTAAAACAAGTCAATACTTTTCTATGAGCAGAAGCAACCCTGCTCTTCTTTTCTAAAGTACACAATTGCTGTCACAATACTGACAGTGCATAGGTTATGCAAGAGGATCAGATGAGTGTATTATGCCGTTCCCCGAGACTTCCTACAGGTCTGTTTGGCTGTACTGAGCTCACCACAGCCATTTCTGAGACTGTCGCCACTTCAGCACCTGAGCTAATATGTGAAATGTGATGGGACTGACCCTCTTGACATCGGTGGTAAAGAGAATATGGGAGGAATTTCTCCCATTGCCATCAGGATGCTTTCAAAGTGGCTAACCTTCTTTCTGTAAAAATCTTCCCAGTGCACTGATTTTGAAGAACAGTGTGGGCCAAAGCCACAAACGTTTTGAAAGCAAGGGTGATTCTAAGACATACTTATCCCATTCATTGCAACTCAGCTCATATAGGACCCCTGCATTCAGGGAGATGTGGTTGAAAGAAGCGATGATTTTTTGGCTTTCACTCAAATCTTCTAACAGATTATATTAGTACAGAATTATAAATCAGTGCAAGTTGCAGTACCGTGAAGACTGTTGCAAGTTCAACTCTTAGTGCACAAATGTTGACATTTTACTGCTGACACCAGGTTACAATGCATGCATTTGCTTGACAGGTATAAAGAAGCTCATTTCTGCACACAGTGAGGAGTTTGCTTGCTATCACTGAGGCACAAATACATGTGCATGAACGCAACACCAGGCCTTAGGAAGATGAGGCTCTGCAATGTGAAAAGGGAATTGCACATAAGCAGAAATACACTAAGTGCAGAGGTGCCTCAAGCTGCATGCAGTGCTTAAACAAATGACACAAATTTGAAATATTCAAGCTGGCTTGTGAATGTGACTATAGAGGGGGTAAAAGTGGAAGTATGTAATTTTGTCTTCCGTCTGTCCTTCTTCCCTTTATACCTCTGCCCTGGGTGAGTCTGATGACCAACAACACCTGAATGCCAAGGCAAAGGGGTAGGTATTGCAATCTGTAGATGTAACACGACCTGAAGGGACAGAGGAACACGGGCAGAGGAACAAGATGCAGGCATTAGAAGGAGAAGTGGGCTTCTGTGTACATCATTTGCCTAACCCCCTTCCTGCAAAGGCAGAGTGGAGCCGATTGTGTGTGTCCTTTCAAACAGCTACAGCTCCCTTCTCCCTGTGAGGAAGAATTTAAGAGTCGTAACAGGCTTGAACGCTTAGCAGGTATTAAGAGTTGGCATGTTTGTTGCCTCTGTGAGTAAATCAACTGCTGATAAGGTGAAGAAATCACATGTTGAGGCAGGTTATAAAACCACAGATCCACGTGGTTGTTGAGATGTTCTGTCAGGCTTAGGAGATTTTGAAACTTAACTTCATTGGCAGACTGCCTGTCACAGTATGCATAGGGCATATGGGAACAATGCTCTGATGGTACCCAGAAGTAATCCGGTAATAGCCGAAGTCCAGGCAGGTGTCACTGGCATGCCTGGGTTACCCCAGCTGCTGCATACCAGATCTTCAGTCCAGAGCCATGCAGATAGCTTAAGCTGTGCAGCTGCCCTTATATTCTGTTCTGAGACATGCTACTTGCATACCTTGTGTAGCTCTTTAGCCACAGACAACTCAGCCAGAGCTTTTTATCAAAGGTGAATCATTCTTTCTGTCATGGCATAATCCAGGATTTTTTGTTTCCATCACTCAGCGAAAAAGGTGGTGGTGTCCTCTCCAAGTCGTGGCTGGATAAGCTGCTTTTGTTTCCCCACTTATTTCATGACTGGGGAGAGGGAACGAGCTGCAGAATGATGACAGTTCCAATATAGATTTGGCTTTCTTGGTGCCCTCCCTTCCCCCCCAATAAATCTGTGCTTGATAAGATGAGCTGCAGGAGCCATGGGTTTGCAACAGTACCAGCAGGATAAATATTTCTGTATTTCTAGCTGATTTTAAGATGATTGGTGTATGTTCCCCTCCTTTTTTTGGCAAAGGTTAGCCCCATTAGATGTACTGCTCTTCATTTCCTCTCCTTCTCCCATCTGTTCTGTCTCTTTTCAGTAGAAGCCGAGGAGTTGTAGCTCCCACTCGGGCTGCCAGATAGCTCAGTCTCCCGTACATGAGAAAATATCTCTGCATGAAGTAGAGTGGTGCCTTGCTGCGCACACACATCAGATTGTACCATGAGGGCAGACTGTGCTCTCTCAAACTCCGTGAGTGTCATCTCCCCTCTGTCAGCTTATACAGATGATGGAATACCACTGCCCCCCTCAGTTAAGTGATGTTGATTCCCAGGCCTAAGCTAGGAGCCAAGGGAATCCAAACAGCCTTTTCCTGAGCAACCAGGTTATCATAGCAGTAGGTAAGAAAAACAAATCTTTGTTTAAAATATTAAAACCACGATACAACGAGTAAATAAAGAACAGTGCATGTAGATAAGGTATACAGAATTTATAGATGACAATTATACAAAACCTGTGATTGTCAGGATAATAAAGCCATAAAGACAGCAAATGCTTATACTGAAAAACTCCAAACTTTACCTTGGAAATCACTGGCAGGTGGCCATTTCCTTAGGAAAGAAATCTTACTTACCAAGCTCCAGAGCCTTGCTTCATTTCCCTGACTTTTAAAGATTTTGTAGTGTCTCTGTGTGAGAAAAATTGCATGACATGAGTTCTGTGTAGAGAGGAGCATTATCTTTGAGAAAAGCTGTCTTCATGTTAATTCATTTAAAATTACTTCTGTGAGGCAAGCAGATATTTATTACAAGTAGTTATTATGAATACTACATCACCAGACTATATATGAAGCAAGATGGCTTGCAGTGAAGCTGGTTTGCTTTTGCTTGGTGATCAGATGCCTGGGCTCATTTCTGTCTTCTGGCTCTTACCTTTGACATCTTCTGGTCTTCTGATTTCCTGTTTAGTATTAACTTCAAATAAGTAAGGTCACATTAGAAAGATAGTGATTTTTATTCATGCTTCTTGAAACTTCAGTTTATACTGACTTAACCATTTTTAATGTTATACTGTGAAATATTTTACAGTCATCTAAATGAGATTACCAGGTAGGTAATAGCTTCCTAGATGACACATCCGTTTTGCCAAGTTATGGGACAGGCACATATTCCCTCTGCTATACGGTGGCAGTAAGGGGGATGGTGCTCCTGGCACAGCACCTGTGATGGGGAGCTGCAAACGTTTGCATCAGATTATGTGAAAAGATGTACCCCATGTGCAGGGCCATGTTATCATGACTCAGGCCAGGGCTCTGGTCTCTGCTGTCCTAGTGCATTGCTGGAATACATGTATTCTCACAGCCATGGCTTGAATAGAGGAGACAGAGGACAGATGGGGGATGCGGTAAGAAAAACAGTATACATGTCCTGAATACATCCATGTGGGCATGGTATTTTAGCCAGTGATGCAAGAACAACCATATTGTATAAGATGCCAGCATACATAAGATGCAGCTCTGGGTCTTTTCTCCCAAAGGAGAAGTCTCCTTAATGCTTTTTTAGTTATTAATCATTTTAGTTAATATTAATTGTTAATGGGCAGAATTTATTTAAAACCACACGCTTTGGGTGCTGATTAATTTTTTGCCATACTTTATTTCATGTGGTAGGGAATAACTCCTCTAAGAAATTTTGCTTTTGGCAGCTAGTATAGCTGACAAGAAGTTCTTAAATTTGATGGTATTCTGGTATTATTCCAGAAGGGTATTCCTCCCTGATTGCTACATGGGGGAAATGATATTACTGTATTTTACTATATTACATATTTCTATATTACTATATATAGCAGTATTTTACTACAGGGAACCTGCTTGGCTGTTATGTGCATATAAGGTGCTGTTGGCATCTTAAAAAGTTTATTTGTAGATAAAAGCATTGCAGATTGCTGCATCTTGACCGATAGTTTGTGGATTATCCTGCACTGTCTTCCAGTAAAAGAGTAAGAATGTCAACTCTAAATACAGTGTCTCAAAACTGCAATGCAACCAGTTTTCTTGCACTTAGGTGTATTTCCACTATCCTTGTCCTTGTTTGAGGGTAACAGTGATGAAAACCAAACAGAAAGGAACATGTTTTATTCACATATTTTGATCTTAGAAGTATTGGAATTTGTTTGGCTCAATAGGCAAATGTCTTTTATTTACGGTGTGGTTTGCATTTGTACAGCAATGCTATTTTCTCAGACTTTTTCGTAAGGTCACAAGTCTCTCTACAGTGCAAATCACCGCCCTTGAAGACTCTGGAGTTCTGTAGCAACCCAGATCCACTTTCTTGAAGCTAGTCCTGCTAAACACTGGTGTGCTGATGGTCTTTAGGCACTGAAGTACTCTGCATACCCTTGAATGGTATTCCATAATTCAATGAGTGATTAGGTATTATTGTGCTATTGTGCTGATGCATTTGTATATTTATATCCACTATTGCTTTCATTTTTCCTGGTAATTACAGAAGAAGGACCAGGAATAGAACATTTACCTAGGAGTAGGAAATCACATTCAGGAGTACCTAAGCAAAATTTAGTATAGATTTATACAGTTTTTGTTGTCTGAGATTTAAAAGAAAAGATGCACCTATATCTTGGGAAAACCCTATTCAACATATCAAGTGCTGACCTCAGTTCCAGTCAGAATACAACAGTAAGAACAGGTCTTATTGAAAAGCCTAATGAAAATCAGTAAAGGAATTGCAGTCAGTCATTGTTGATGAACTTCTATTTTATGCTAAATATTTTATAGACCGTTAGTAGTTTTAAACAAAACTATAGTGGCTTTCAAATATTAGGTTGGAGGATTTAGAGAGATTTTGTAAAATGATAACTTTGACTTTTGAAAGGAAGCTATGATTTATGTATATAAGGTTTTAAACACTGCCTGCTGCCAGTGTATTAATTCAAAAATAATACATTTATGGTAGTGGTCATTAAGGAAAAAACAGAGCTATGGGATCTTCAACTTTGCATGGAGACACTATTCAAGCCTTTGTCAAGCTAGACATATGCAACATATGTAGGTGTGTGTAGCACAGATGAGAAGAGGCATTTTTGTATTTATATAAAAGTCAAAGACTAAGGAGATGAGAAGTCATTCAGGTCTTTGAAACTAGATTATCCTCTCACTGTAGCTAAGATTTTCAAGTGTGTTTGGTGATTACAGGTAAATCAAATTTAAGATACTCTAAAAAGTGTAATCTTCAAAGAGCTACCATGCAACATTTCCTGAAAATAAGGCTGGTTTAGTGTGTTTGAAGTTTAGTAGCTAAAAACATCAACCGTACCTCAAATTCTTGGTTTCTGTGTTCATGGTTATTATTGTTTGCAGAATTATATCGAGAAATTGAGAAAATATGCCATTGAAATTGAAAATGGAACAGCATAAATATCATATATTGTGCTCTTAAGCATTTCTTTGAACTGGCAGACTTGAATATGGGGAAGATGATCATTCCCTCTGTTTCCTTCCCTGAATTTCAGTATATTATGGTAAGTTCATAAGAACCTTCTGGAGCTTATCTTGTTGTCAACCTACATCTACAACTCCTTGCAAAAAAGAACATCTCTTTCTGAATAATAATTTAATGACTTCAGTGCATTTGGATTCCAGTGGCTGAAATAATTTTCACCCTTAAACTTCCCAGACTCTGTCTGAGGCAGTGTAGATCTCTATCCCTGCCTGTCTTGTCAACCTGAATGTTCTTTATCTCATATATTGCTTCAGGCCTTTGATTTAGTTGCTGTCTTTTTCTCCATCATCTGGAATCTTTTTTTCTCTCTGTTGCCTTTGTGTGGAACGTAGATCATTTAACTGAGTTCCACACAACTTCACTGTCACCCAGAAATAATCCCAAAACTCATGTCTTTGCACATTCCTATTGTCCACCTTCTGTTTCATTCTTTCCTTCACCAGATTTAAATAGTAGACTTTCTGGAGAAAGTACTTGGAATCACTTTAATCTTTGTGAAACGATTTGCAAGACTGTGGAGCCCTATGAAGTTTTATAGTTAAGAACCTGATGGAAGGTTACAACCATTGCGTAATTTTTCAGGCAAGGCACACTTAAAGCCAGGAATATTATTTCAGGATGAGTTTTTGCGCCTGTGCCTATCACTTTGGAAATATATTTAGAGGAGACACAGAGGAGGCGATAGTAAAAATAAGGCATTAAGAATGTGAAAGTCTTCGTACAGTGGAGGTTAGTTTAAGTCACTGGAATGATGATAATTAATAACACCTAAGTATCAGTTCTCTGTTTTTTCTACAGAGCAGAAAAGAGATTCTGAGGTGGCAAGCTATGATGTAATAAATTGGAAGATGCACTCATGTTTGGTCATGTATGTCTACAGATGCATCCTTATTTTTCAGTCTTCCGTTTATAGATGCTGCAAAATTTAAAAAAAAAAAAAAAAAAAGTGTATTTCTCTTTCAGCCATTAATGAATTTCCTGAAGATGTATTTACAATTAAAGAACGGCAGCAAGGAGGAGTTCTGCTTCATATCATTGCTGTAAGTTTTCTTCTACTGTGCTTCATTTTTGTTTTCCTTTTATTTGTCTTGTAAGATGATTAACATCTTAGTGGCCTTACTAAATAGAGCTTTGTATATATCAACAAGTTTCTAATATTTTGATTTCAGTATCTCTAATATGTCTGGGTACAAATGCTCAAAAGGTAACATCTTAGGGACATGGTCTAGTGGTGGACTTGGTGGTGTTAGGTTAGTGGTTCGACTCGGTGATCTTAAGGGTCTTTTCCAATATAAATGATTCTATGATTTATTTAAGAAAATGTTGCAAGTCTGAATTTGCCGTGCCTATGCATTCATCCTCTTGGAGATAAAATCCTGGCCTCATGGATCACAGACTAGTATTTGTATTTCATCTTGCATAAACAGGGTTTGGGATTCCTTTGTTGATGACTTTGAGCATGATGTGGAAGATTCGTGATTCTCTTTCTTTCCTATTGTGCCTCTATGCAAAAGGTGCAATTGTAATAAAAAAACCCACAACCCTGAAGAATTATAGAAAATGTCATGTGGTGTTTTATGGTTTATTGTAGAAAAAACAAAACAAGTAAGGCCTGCGGGCTCCAGTTTTCCATTCCCAGCACAGGGAAAGTAAAGTAAAAAGGAGTTGTGTTTGATGGACAACAGCAGGATTAGGCCCACTGCATGAGCACAGCACATAAAGCCACATAAGATAGTGGGAGAATCACATGTATGCAGGGAACCAGGATCATTCCTGAGAGGTTTGGTGCAGTGAGCCATGGGTCTGCTTACTTCCAGGTGTGATTATTTCTTGAGTATTGTTAATCAACTTGGTGTTACTTTCTATTTAATTACTTGGTCTGATAATTAATTGAAAATACAGATGATGACTATGTAACTTTGTAAGCCTTACCCGTTACTTTCCTTTATATGAAGTCTGTTGTGGCACTCTATTCTGTCAAACTGGGGTACCTTTCATATTCTAGGGTCTGGCAAACATTCTTGTTCTAAACTTAATCTTACATTCAAGAATCTGTTTTTATGCCATAAATTGATCAGCAGAGGGATTTTTATTTGGAATGGAATAAACAATGAAGCTATATATTTCTGCTAGTCTGAATAAATGTAGCATTGCCTTCTTTCCTCTTTTCATGAACAGGAAAAATCTGAAGTATTTCCTGAATTTATTTTCTTTACAGGCTCTTTATATGTTCTATGCATTGGCTATAGTATGTGATGACTTCTTTGTTCCATCCTTAGAGAAAATTTGTGAGGTATGTTAAAGAACTTTATTCCTCTTCTGGAAATTTATTTAGAGAATATTAGAATCAAACATTTTGTGCCATCATTGTTTGGAGTTCATTCCTGTCAACTTTTTTGCCTCAGTCCTTTTCAAATGATTTGAGCTTCCCATCAAAAAATGAAGCTGTGATCTGGCCACATTGGTCCCCCTGGCCACACTCAAGGAGAAAAAATGAAAGATTTAATGAGATCAGAAATGCAAAACACACTCTTAAATACCTGAAGCATGTAGCTAGGATGGATATGACATATGGATGAGTTGGGTTTAGTATTGTACTCCTAGTTTTAAAATTCACTTGTGAAAAGAAAGCATACATAGACAAATTAATGTGTTGGCTATGCAAATTTTATTGCACATCTACCACTGTATCAGCAAGGAGAAAGCAAGTGTATGTGGTCCTAGCATAAAGTGGAGAAAAGTGAGAAAAGGGAGAATGCGTGAGAAAAGTATGTACCTTGGTTTGATATGGAATGAGAATACATATTTTATATGCAAAAAATCAGTAAATACATGTAATTCCTTTACATAATTGTTGAGAAGACTTTGCAAAATTACATGTAGGATTCTAATTGAGTTGATCGGAACAGGGTAGAATTTATACTTGGCATGTAAATGTTGTGTTAGGTAAGGCTTTGGTGAACTGCTACAAAATGAATACAAAATACAAAACCAGATTTTAATTCCTTTTTGAGGGCAAAATTAAAATCTCATCTTCTTTGCTTTGTCACAAAAATGTGTCTGACCATTTTCTGAAAAACTCCTGTAGCTTGTTAAAAAGTCTATTTTCCTGTGGATATATGTACTAAATTCCTATTAGTGTTACTCAGTTATGTACTTATGCTTATCAATAGAAGAACAAATAGAAGATTCGGGAGGCGGCCAATAATAGTAAAATACTCAATAGGGATCTTTTCTTTCCCTTTTCAGATGTTCTGTCTTCAGCATGCACCTTATACACCATATTTAAGTTGTACCAGTTGGGTTGTACCAATTAAGTTGTCACTGATCCTTCATAAAATCTTTGCTTCTTGTCTCATGTTCTGCTGAACATTGAAACAGCTAAGAAGAATTCAGATAGCACACTTGGGTTTGAGCTCCTGTAACAGTATGACTGGTAATAGATCAAATGGTACAGTAAGGGCTTGTGTTTATGTTTTGTCGAGTTCTATAGGATGCCATTTTCATCAGCTCAAAATGTTGCATAATGCCTGAAAAATACAGGATTTCTGTACTGGTCCTTTTGTCACTAATCACTTTTCTGTCCTTGGAAGAAAAATAAAGTACTAAAGATGAGTGTAGAGACTCTCAAAAAGGAAAAAGCTCCTCCATAAAACCTTCTTTGTAGTTCAAAGGAAAGATCTTCAGACAGTATTAAATTGATGCAGCCCACTTGTGGAGCTACACATGTTTCTGCTGGTCTGAGAGCTCTAAGTTATCTATATCCTATTAGAGCTTAAGAGACACTGTCATAAAAATAGATCTCTCTACAGTACACAGGCCTCTCTGTGTCTAATTGGACTAATTTTGTCTGTGTCAGAGGACTCACTTTTGATTAACACAGCTGTAAAGTGAAGCCAGAATCAGGCCTGCTGTTTGTAAGATTTATTCACAGAGGTTATATTTTTCTCTTATGGATTTTTATTTTCAAATTTTAGAAGCCCCAAGAGTTGCCCTTAATTCTTGAATGATTGTGTTTAGAGTTCCAAAAGTAAAATAATGAAAACAACTTGAGATGTTTACAATCTTTTTGAATCTGCAGAGATGGTTTTCTCTAATCAGCTACATGTAAGCCACAATTGGCTATTCAGTTATATATGAAGTAGGTAATTTTATCTGACGCTTCACTGAGTTAGTGTATAAACATTTTACTTGCCCAAAGTATATTTGCTTTCTCAAAAGGCAGTGTCTAATTTTGTATCGTAGTGACTGTTCATCCTTTAACAGCACTGTGGCCAGAAAATGAAGAGCTTCTATCTTTGCAGCTGTAGAACTGTGCAATGTAAATACTGTAGCAGTGCTGAAATTACCAATGCTTTTCTTCCAGAAACTACATTTGAGTGAAGATGTTGCTGGAGCCACATTCATGGCAGCAGGGAGCTCCACTCCAGAACTGTTTGCATCTGTTATAGGTATGGAGCCCACACACTAGCTTTTATGAGATCTGCTGTTAAAAAATCAGCAGCAGATCAAGCAGAGGTACCCAAAAGTACTACCATTCTTCTGTCAATTTATAATCAGGAATTGCAGCTGTCAGCTGGTCTGTGGTTCATGGTATAATTAACTACTCAAAATATCTCATGAAACTGTGAATCTCCTCTCAAAACACAGAGAGGAATGGCTGATTCTGAACATGGGAAGTAAAAGAAGAAATTTATTGCAGTCCCCTGAGAGAGAATTTGAGATATTTGATGCCTCTTTGGCTTTTTTCTTCACAAATAAAGGGAATTAATTTTAGCAAGGAAGTAGGAGAACAGGGAACATGGGAAAAGAACAAATGAATGTATAGATAAGTCAGATTTCTTAAAGGCAGAAGGACATAGTGTACATTACTTACAGAATTATTTGAGGTAATCTCTGAAATATTAAAGATTATTGGTATAGAGAGGAGGTCTAAATGGCAAAAGCAGTACCTATTAAGAGAAGGAAGGACACAGGATTACACTGATAGAGAAGGGGGAAAGCAGCAAATTTCGTAGAATCATAGAATAGTTTGGGTTGGAAGGGACCTTTAAAGGTCGTCTAGTCCAAACCCCTGGCCGTGGGCAGGGACATCTTCAACTAGATTAAATGGCAAAAGCAGTACCTATTAAGAGAAGGAAGGACACAGGATTACACTGATAGAGAAGGGGGAAAGCAGCAAATTTCGTAGAATCATAGAATAGTTTGGGTTGGAAGGGACCTTTAAAGGTCGTCTAGTCCAAACCCCTGGCCGTGGGCAGGGACATCTTCAACTAGATCAGGTTGCTCAACGTCCCGTCCAACCTGACCTTGAATGTTTCCAGGGATGGGGCATCCACCACCTCTCTGGGCAACCTGT
>NW_008795405.1:10562890-10663504 GCF_000699145.1 Aptenodytes forsteri
CATCCCCTCTGGTAGGGCTGTCTATTACCTGGCTTAAGAAGTTATCCTCAATGCACTCCAGGAGTCTCCTGGATTGCCTACAGCACACCATGCTACTTTTCCAGCAGACATCAGGTGGTTGGAAGTCCCCCAGCAGGACAAGAGCCTGCGAGCGCGATGCCTCCTGTAGCTGGAGTAAGAAGGCTTTGTCAATAGGCTCCCCTTGATCAGGCGGCCTGTAGTAGACACCAACCACAAGGTTCCCTTTGTTGCCTTGGTCTCTAATTCTTACCCATAAGCTTTCAATCTGCTCGTGGGTATTCTACAGAGACAGCTTTTCACAATCTATCCATTTCTTGATGTAGAGGGCACCCCCTCCACCCCTCTTTCATCACCTGTCCCTTCTGAACAGCCTGTAGCCATCGATAGCCACACTCCAGTCATGGGATTTGTCCCACCAAGTTTCAGTAATGGCAACTAGGTCATAGCTTTCTAGCAGCACAGTGGCTTAAATTTGATAAATCTGTCTTTAGTAAAGCCTTAGTAGGCTTTCTGCTACTACCCTGACTGACATTTTTACAAACTTTAGGGACATACAGTCTAAAAGAATGCACTACAACCTCACGTCCAACGTATTAAAAAGCAGTGAGTGTAAGCCTTTAAGGCTCCCTTTAGTGAAATATTTAAAGTACAAATAGATACAGTTCTGTAGTGCATTCACATTATCTTTGGTTCTGTTTCAGTGCTGAAGATTACATTAGATAATCTCTGGAGGTCCACTCCAGCCATTATTTTTTGTCATTCTGATACAATTATGTTACAGATAGATATCTGAGGCATAGGTGGGTTCAGTACTAAGGGAAATCTGAAAGTCGATACTAGAACAGGTTAAGTCTGAATCCTGGTTGTCTGTTCGAGTCAGAAGCCAAAAATGGGGAGCTGCTAGCTAAACTACAAGCACAAAATACTCCAGAGAGAAGTGAGCATTTATTATGAAACATGTTTTGGTTAGACTTTCAAACAATCTTCTCAGGTAGTACATGTTTCTGTGTAATTGCCTGTGACCTAAAATGAAATGACAGAGGTAATAATGCCTGTTTTCCTCCCTCTGCAGGTGTATTTATCACTCATGGAGATGTAGGAGTAGGGACCATTGTCGGTTCAGCAGTTTTCAACATCCTCTGCATTATTGGTGTCTGTGGAATGTTTGCAGGACAGGTTAGTAAGATACTTAATCTTTATGGAGTTCAATTGCTTACAATTTAGGGGTTTCCATGGGCAAATATTAAAAAAAAAAGGAGTGTTAGTCAAAAACAAAAATGAGCTGGCATAGTGAAAAATGTGAAATGTTGGAAAAAATTTACAAATGCTTTACAAATAGCAAATGTTTCCAAAAAGTTCAGCTGTAGTTTAAGCACTCTAAACATGTAGCATACAGAGGAAAATGGTTCCTCTTCATACAATACTGTGTTCAGTTCATACAATACAACTGATCAGTGGCATCTGCTAATCCTTCCTGGTACTGATGGTGTTCGAAGAATCTAGGATGCAAGCATGAGATTTGCTCCATCTAGTCAGTAGATGGTTAGACTGTGTATCATATTTCTCAGGTATTAAGTCCGATATATCCACAAATATAATGAAGTGGGAACCATTGATTTGCAATGGTACGATAAATTGTACTTTACAATTGAAAATATGACTAATTAAAATATCATTAGTAAGAAATGTATTTCATTAATGGAAGTTTCTATATGATTTTTGTTACTGGTGGTTATTATAGATCCATTGTCTAACAGACTGATATGTCTTCCTGTTAGCATAAAACTGCGATTGGTTCCAGAATCATTGCTAATAATAATTCTGCTCACACACCTAAGTGATTACAAGATAGAGGCTTTTGTTTTGTCTTTAAAATCGTGTATTTTTGTTGGCTGAAGGTGTGATATTTTTCAGGTGGTTTGTCTCACCCGGTGGGCTGTGTTCCGGGACTCTGTGTACTACACGATATCTGTGATCGTACTTATTGTTGTAAGTAGTTCTCTTATCAATTAATGTGTTTCGTTGCTTGAATTTTTGGAGGACCAGCCTGCTAACCATTGATAAACACTGGTAAACAATTATTTTCCTCGTTAGTTCTAGTGACATCTGGAAGTGAGGGCTCAGCTCCACAATATGATCCAAATATGAAAACTTCATACAGCCCCACAGAATATGTGTCCATCATGTCCATCAATGTCCATTCATTTTGCACTTACAGTCTGTAAAGTTCTGCAGGCTAGCAGGCTACTGTTACACAGTGCAGTTAGTGCACTCTTCTGACCTAGGGGACTGCTTGTTGTGGAGATGAAAAATTTTGAGCTGCAACTCTATTTTAAATGGGGAAGGTGACTGTTTCTTGCTTCTATACAGTAATTTTATTTCACAGGTTCTGGATAATTTTTTCTAAATAGAGCACAAGTGAGATACCACTTTGTTCATCTAGAGCAGTGTAGTAGTTCCTGAACGTACGCATTTACTGTGTCTGGTGGCAAGGAGGGGAAGAATCCACGTAGTTTGTTTTGTAGTAAATATGGATCACTATCTGCCCATTCAGTTACAGGGGTTATATAGGGTGGAGTGTAATGTGTGTAACCACCTAAGAGCAGAAGTAAAATGGCTGCCTTTTCTGCTAAAACTAGTCTAGCTGTTAAAAGGACCCGGAGCTAGGTCTCTTCAGAATACATGACTTTGCTGTCATTTACACCACACAGCGTGTGGGTACATGTGTGCATATCTGTCTATCTTTCACATGGTCACACTGTTTTACTAAATAGTATTTATAACAGTCACTGAGAGGGATCCAAGCTTTGTTCACAAGGTTTGTGCTTTGTGAGGGGCACAATCCATATGCTGAAAGTTCTGGTTAGAAAGGGTCAAAACTCAAGTAGCTTCTGGCTAGATATGACTGATATTTATTAAATAAATCTGTCTGTTTTTCAAGATAGATCAGAGAAATGGTCAATTTATGTGTTTCCTTTTGTTTTTCCTTCTTCTAGTTCATATATGATGAGAAAATAGAATGGTAAGTTGTGTAAATTACTCCCTACAGTCCCATATTTGCCATGAGACTGATCAGTAAATAGAGCTGCTTTCATTCATACACGCTGGGAGTATGAGCTGGATTTGACACCTAGGAAATCCCATGTATTTTCTTCAGTTATATTTTTTTATGATGATCAGGGAAATCTAAAAGAAAATTTAAGAATCTGGAAACATTAATGAAGTAAATAGGCTATATTTAAGGCCTGAAGACTCGCATGTGCAGAGAGGGTAACCAAAGTTCTGCTGCTCTGCTTCTGGCTGTTAACATTTGTGGGGGTGCTAGGTGTCCCAAAGAACAGTCCAAGGTGGGATCCTAGTCGAAAATCATAAGCATCTTCTGAAAGAGTCCTCTCTAAAGGAAGAGTCTATCTTCTAAGAGTGCCTGGCCTGTGCTTCAGCACTGAAATGACAAAAGGCCTTGGCGTTACAATCCTCAGAGGGTAGCTATGGTTTCAGTCTGCATAGCACATTTCTGAAATATATGCATTACATTTTATTTGCATGTTTATTGGAACTTGAGAGTCTGCTTCCCCCCCATTCTGCCGAATTCACATCTTAATGATGTGAATCCTGTGTACACAAATGTGACTTGTACTAGATGTTTAATGCACACTTGTACATAAAACTTGTAAAGCATACAGCTGTTTGAATGGCCTTTTAACACTTTTTTTTGTCTCTTTGAGGTGGGAAAGCCTTATACTCATCATTATGTATTCATTCTACATACTTATCATGAAGTAAGTGCTTTTCTCCTCCGTATGCCCTTTAGGTGTTAATTGACCATCATTCTTTTGGTGTGGTTTTGTCCTTGGCCTTCCTGCTGAGGACAATACAGCCAGTCATGTTTCTGTGTAAGATCCCTTGCTTTTTCATGCTTAATCGGTTTCACTTCAGATTTGTGCTCAGTCAACAGCAAATATTTTCATGCATCCTTTTCATAGTGCACTGAGGTAAAGTAGCTTTTAGAAAAAGTTGAGAGAAAATGTCATTTATACAAAGATATATGAAAAAGTCCACCAGGTACTCTGGATTGTGAGCACACAGCATGTCAGCTATTACACATATTTTGTAACCTCTGGAGAACAAAGTCAAGGAACATTAGACAGACTGCTAAGCATGTATTGATCTTCAGACGGTCTCACACCAGATTGTATACTGACATCCTTCTTCTGTAGTGTCACTGCCTCTGACAGGAGAGTCAGAGGTCTGACTGTTACTGCAAGGGTCTGTGAGTCCACCCTTCTACTGCAGGTTGCTTAGACTTATCCCTTGGTGCCCTCCCCTCACAAATCACCCTTTTTGGAACTTTAGCCTCCCTTTTCTTCTACATCAGGTCTTAGCAGAGTTCATTCACAGCCCTCTTAGATCCCACCTCAGTGCTAAAATACACGCATTCTTTCTTTAGAAGGGTATGGTCAACAGTCCCAGAAATGCTCAAGCACCTGCCATGGGGAACACAGTACTGAGAGAAACAGTGAGGTGAATTGTGAGCTGATGCAGGAGTAAAGAAGCTGTTGCATCATGAATGTCCTGGCTCCAAAATCTGCAGCTCCAGTGTTTTGCCTTCACTAAATCTGCTCTATTGTCTTTTTGCAGTTTGCTGTATCTCATGAGATAGGTGCAGCCCTTGCTTTCCTATTAGCTTGCCACTGAATTGGATAGTCCTTTCTCTTAACGTCCTATTAGTTGTCAGAGAACATGCATCTAGGCTTTACTGCTTGCCTGCATAAGTTGTTCTCAGATGCTTAAAAGTTTAATGAGGAAATGCAACAATCCAACCTTTTCAGACCTTTCCTTTGCACTTCTAGGTACAATGTGAGGTTGCAAAATTTCTTCACCCTTAAAAGCAAGAATGTTGGAAATGGTGACGCAGTCAACAATGAGCTGGAAGATGGTAATAAATGTTATGCCTCTAGTTGTGATGACCCATCCATTCCATTACTATGGAAAGGTAAGGCTGAGCAGACAGGACTTTGGAAAAGAGTAGTTCACAGGATATCCTTTTTATTTCTTTAATGCAGATCAAAACAGTGTTACTATTCAATCATAAGCAGGAATTTTTATTGGGTTAACTTGACAATTCAGCAGTCAGACTGCCAGATGAAAAAAAACCCAATCAAAACTTTTTTTTTATATTCTGGAAACAAGCTGCTTTGCATATTGGCAATTTTGCTCTCTTTTTATCTCCTGTTCAGTGATGAGCTACAACACTGTGAAAGAAATTTTTTTTTTTTTTTTTTGCCAGGAAGAAGGTAATTTTCACTTCATAAAGTAGTTTGGAACTAGAAGCTGAGACTTGGGTGTTGAAGGAAAGGGCATGGGCAGATCAGTGGGCAAGAGGGATTACGTGTTGAGTTCAGATCCTCAGAAGACTGGCATTCACATGCCTAAATAGCTCTGCATACATTGCCAAGCACATACGTAAAATTGAGAAATGCAGGTTCTTTGCTGTCTGTGTCTTTGTCATAAAGGGGAAGAAGATGATACCCAACTTCTGGTACTGAAGGTAAGCAAACATACCTGGGTATTTTTGGCTTTTTTGTAAGCCTGTTTTTATCATTGTCTTAGCCCTCTTCTCTTCCATTCCCTCTTTTCTCTGTAGAGCAAAATCATTCCTACCTTCAAAACACAAACCACATAATTTAGTGAGCTCTTGGGCTACTTTCAACGAGTGAGATCTCCTTGCTTTGTTTTTTGCAATCATCTCCCATTCTAGGAGACTGAGCTCAGCAGCAATGTAGGTAGCAAAGGTCCTCATGTAATAACAACTAGTGGCAAACAGGAATTTAGAGCAGACTCAGAGAATCCCACTCTTTTCTGCTTTTAGTGTTTAGGCTGGGATCTCTTCAAGGTAGGTACCGTCACTTACTACAGGTTTGTGCAATGACAGCACACTGATACTCTGGTCTCAGATATGGTGTTTAGACAATAGTTTAATAGAGATTTAAAATTACTTCTCATAGGACATTGTAGCATAATTAAATGAAACTGACTTTGAAATATTTTCATCTCATTTTACAATGAATTCTTGTGAACATTGACTATGATATAGTGAAGTCTGTCACTTGGATGCAGAGGTACGTACATACAAGGTTCAGAGGGTATCTCCTAGGGCAGTTGTTACTTATGTATTCAAGTGGGGACACAGGAAAAGGGTGATCCAGTGAAAGAACACAGATATTAATGGTTTTTACTTCTGAGGCATTTGTTGGGTTCTGATGTCATCTCCCTGCATGCTCTCCTCTCTAACCACTGTGTGGTAAAGGGATGACAGCACAGAGTGCTTGCCTGTCCACCTATTTCCTTTTCAGGAAATGTGAAGATTATTTGATGCTTGTAAAGAACATGCAGAACTTTTAGGAAAAGGGGCAAGAAAGCTAATAAAAGTCTGGACTCATGAGAATGGTGTCCCCACTAGCAACTGTCCACAGCAGATTTCTTCTCTAATTTCCCTCAAAGATGTACTGAGACTGCAGTTTCACTCAGATTCTCTTTGCCTTCTCCAGCACCCATTACACAAATACATGCTGCATTGGAGGGATCATTGTTCAAAGTGTGAGAGTGTAGATATTATCACAGGCAAACCTACCTGGGATGAGAGAGGGCACAAAGAAGAGATTAAGGAGGTGACAGGGTTTGGAGTGAGCAGTGAGAGAGGAGGATGGCAGTATTAGCCTAGCTGCTTTGTAGATGGGTGCTTTATGTGTGAAGAAGCTGTCACATGGCTGCCTGTTGCATCTCCCTCCTGTTGAGTCAAAATATGCCATGACCTATCAGTGACTCGCTGTTAGTTGGCACTTGGCTGGCTTCAGAAGCTGAGCTGCACCTTCCCCAGCAGCAGCTTTCAGAAACAGGAGCACTGCCAGTAGCAGGGAGAGAACTAGAGCTGGCCTCTGCCTTACCTCCAACCAGTGGTTAGCAAGTTTCAGGATCCACTGAAAAACCTCCCTTGGCTTCACCAAGGTGTAAGTCTAACCTTAATCTGATTTTCCACAGGAGGAAAGTCTGATTGCTTCCCGAAAAAGAACAGTTGCTTTGGGTGAGGAACTTTCTTCCTACCAAGGATGGTTAGTCTGTTGCTCAAGGTGCAGATAAAAGGCAGGTTCACATGCTGCACAGCTCTCTCTTACGCTTGTAAGTTTTATTACTTTCAAGAGGTTCCAATGGTACAATATAAAAGCTTCCATTACTCAAGTTTCAGAGAGAAAAAGGAGAGCTTTTCACCATAAGATAAATTCAATTTCAAGGGCTAGTTCTATGCACACAGGTAAAGGCGAAATATTTGTACTTTGTGAATAATGCTCCTATTTTAAAAGTACAAACATGTGGCTCACTGCCCTTGGCTTGTATTATGTTGACCCAAATTTCCACCAGGTGGCATGGTTCGATTCCTGCCTAAAAGCAGAAACTCTTGAAAAAAGTGGGTTTCTGAGGGCCTGATCAGGAGTCAACTAAAGTCAGCAAGAAGCTTTCTGTGCATTTTGACAGTTGTTGGTGATGACCCTTTGTGGTGAGCAGGAAGTTTAGGTACTTTGTTAAAAGGAGAAGCCATTCTTAGATATTTTTCTAAGGAATATCACAAAGGAGAAGCGAAAAAGGCTTTTCTCTGTCTCGCATTTGTGAAAACCGCTTTTGCGATTTTTAGGTGGAGCCGGTTTGTACCATATGGGGCCAAGGTATGTATGTTTATGGGCATAGGGAGTGAGACTGAAGAGCTGTTACAAAAATATAAGAGCAATGTGCTGCAGCAAGTCAAAACAGCTGCAGTTAGTTATATATATATTTATAGTGATGTATTCTACATCAGTGCTGGATTTTTTTATCATGGTATTTCATCAAAGCTGAGTATGTTTGGTCACTGTCTCCTTAGTGCTCTAAGAAACAGTTCCAGAGTAACTGCAGTGCTTCCATGTTTTTCATGACACTGTAAAATAAAGAAGCACTTTGGAGACTTCACTGGAGAAACTCACTTGAGAGCAGTTAATCTGATGAGACTGTTAAAAAGATATCTGGCCTGTTTGCCTTACCAGGATTGCTATCAAACATTTCTTTTTCTTTGTCTAACTAAAGCAAATGTTAAGCTACTGTGGTTGAGTCCTCTTCTGTTAGGATTGGTTCCTAGGTAGCCTCTTCTGTGAGTATTGGTTCCTAGGAAGCTTGTCTGGCTATATATTCCTTCACAGAAAAGTTGCTACATTCTAACTGTAAGAGTCATTGGAATGGATGTACTCCTTATTTGCATCATCAGCTGCAGTACTCAGCAAGGTTAATTTGTTTTAGATGTTGGGGAGAGGGGAGGATAATTGCTCCTTTATGTTTACCAAATGCAAAATTACTACTAGTTCTAGTCTCCATTAGAGATATTAAGCTGCAAGACAAGACTAAAGAGTGGATTCTTTGTGAAACCAAAGATCTCTTTATGACACTTCAGGGGACCCCAGTGTACTCATTGAAAACTCATTTTAGTGAAACAAAGCAAGACACTCCAATGCTAAAGGGTAAAAGATATAGCTGTTTACTGGTGATTTACAGGCTTGCTAGTTTTTTCTTGTTGAATGATAATGGAAGGATATATTTCTTCAACTTCAAATATGTTAGAAGATGCTTGAGACAACAAAGCCTTTATTGCATGATGTGATTTACATGCATGCATGGATCCAGCCTTCTTCCTGAAAAACAAAAATATTTCAACAGTGTAATAATGCAAAAAAATAACAATATAGATTTCTGTGTGTTTAGAACAGGTCCATTTTAATTCCTTTGTTTGAGTTGAATGTTCTCTTAGATTTCCTTTGCTTCCCAACTGGAATCATGCACTAATAATTATCTTTCCCTTCTACCTCCTAAATTCTCTTCCTCTTCTTAATGTAAGTAACTTGATGCAAAAGGGGAGTGGGAGGGTGAAGCCAAGCTAAGCAAAGCAGAAAACAAGCAGCAAAGAATTTTGTTGTTTTTTTTTCCTGTGCATATTATTACATGTAATAATTAATATTTATTACAGTCATATGCATCTTTCCTGCCCTGCTTTCTAACACCACATGGGTATGTCTCCTGTCTGCTGAGCCTTGCTCTGCTTGCTATGTGTAGTCTGTAGCATTTGTGAGAATATTGGTTTGTTGTTGAGCTCTGAAAGTCCTTGCCTGTACTTGTATTGATTCCCAATATAATTTTGTCTCTCTGCTTGTATTCTTAATACAGTAGAACAAAACTCTTAACCTTGGTACAAGTTCCTTTATATTAACAAAGGCTTACTTAAAACATACATTTGTTCTTGACAATTGTTGTTTTTCATTGTTTCAAATCTTGTCATGTTAGAGATTTTGATAATAATCTGTGAAGGTAAAGTGAAGATTTCCAAAAGGAGTGAGCACAACATTAGGGACTTCTGGATGTGCAGCACCTTGATCCAATGGGATAGCTTTAGAGGTTTCAGGAGCGCTGTCTACACTGCCACAGTGCACGTGCTTTTAGAGAAGGCTTACAAAACCGTAGTGGGACATAAGCAAAGAAAACTGGTACTACAGCATGAATGGCTGGGTGAAAACTGCTCCCACTCATCTGAGAGTGGGTTGGTGGCTACCTTAGCAGAGTGAAATCCCTTTTCAGCATGTGATCTAAACGAAGTGCACAACTGATGAGCAGATTCACCAGGCTGCAGAAATATTACAGGAAAGTCACTCGTAAATTCAAGCATTCAGATTAATACTACCCCCACCTGAGCCTGAAAAGAATGACACTGGGTGATGGGAAGCATGGTAAGATCAATTCCACAACTAACTCTGTCCATTGTGATCATTAGTGAAGGGGATGCAGCAATATGGCAAAAACAGTGTTGTGATGGTGGATGAGATCATCTGCTCCAGTCCCCCCAAGTACCGGTTTCCTGAAGCTGGATTACGGATTATGATTACAAATAAGTTTGGACCACGCACCAGAATGCGGATGGCAAGCCGACTCATCATTAATGAGGTAGGTTCATTAAGAAAACAATAAATGACTATGAGGCAGAGGGGTTGCCAAAGAGCCGTGCTTATAGTGATTCTGGAATTCAGATTCTCCCATGTTCCTGGGGATGGGCTAGAGCTCTGTGTTTCTCTAGCAGCTATGTCACAGCAGATTTGAAGATAGATTCCCAATTGGTGATGCTGCCTGTCTTAATGGGAGGGCAGTCACCAAGCAGGGACACCCTTATCTCCCTGCCAGAAGATGTTTGTTTCAGTGTGTGTTTGTGTGTGTGTGCACATTTGAATTTTATCTGCAGCAGCAGAATTGTTTTTGATCATTACAAAAGTGGTCGGGCTAAGAAAGGATAATGGACAGGGCAACCAAAAATCTGTAAGAACTGCTCTTGTATTAGCAGCACATCAGGATCACATCAGGTATTTGCCTACTTCTTTAGCCTTCAGTGTAGTCCTCAGCTCAAAATGAAAATGGACCAAAATATTTTCATGAGAGGAATTTGCCCTGGACAGCTTCAGTTAACTCTTACTTGATATATTGTCACCACTATATGTTGCTTGTTTCATACCCTGCAGCTGAAGCGACAGGACTGGCCCAAGTGATGCTGTTCTGAGCTTGTATGAAGTACTTGGGGTGAAATCCTTGGCCTGCCAACCTTGGCTTCTATGAAGGCAGGATTTTATCCTTTGCTCCCTACAATGTCAAATATGAGAGGTTTTTACTTGGGCAAATAAATTAATTTCAGTAGTGTAGGAACTACAAGCTTTAGCAAGTTCATAGAACTTGAACATCGTAACACGTCGTTCTTGTGTCTACCCAGCATTGTGAATACCCCAATGAAAGAAAGCAGGACTAATATGTTTGTAACAAAAGTCCAATTTAACAATAAAACAGTGAAATGTTTATTAGGAAGTCAGCTTGGTGGCATACAGTCAAGAGCAGAAGAACAGATAGGGCACCCAGCAGCAGTTGACTCTGTACAAGTTCTGCTTTGAAGGCAATTCATTGATCAGAAAAAATTTCTTTCTTAATGGATATGTGCACAGAGAGCTGATACTTGCTAGTTCAACATCTGCAAAAAACATTCTCTAAACCAGAGCATTTTGGATCTATGTTGTTACATATTCTCACTGCCAGAGTTTTGCAAAGTATTCAGATGTGAGTTTTCTCTATTTTTAATTACAGTGTGTTAATATTAGTTTCAGAATTTTTTTGTGTTTTGTGCAGTTACTTTTTTTTTCAAGGAATTCCAGAGCACTTTTTAGGAAGTCGCAACGATTTGTCATGAAAAAGAGAACACTTACCGACCCTGCATTATCTCATCTAACAAACTAAAAATATTTCTTTTTTCATAAAAGTAGGAAAATACTGCTACATCTCACATTCTCCAGTGTATTAATGGGTATATATACTGATGTTTAAAACCTATCCCTGTAATTGTTGTACTATGTATTGGAACTGTAGCAGTCTTATACATGTCTGCAGGGGCAATTATAGCTTCATGAAAGTATATACTCAGACAAGGGCAACAGAGGTTAGTCTCGCTTTTAAAATTATGAGTAGGACCTTTACATTTACCTCAAGGAATGGGGATGAGAAGGAGGGAGAAGAATGGGACCTGAGTAGGAGAGATCCTGGGTAATGAGTCATTCTTAAGCCAACTCTAATAGTGCGGAAATGTCTTGAGTGTTACTACAAGATTATGGTGCTATTGCTGGTTTGCGTGGGAACTGTTGAGTGAGAAGTGCTTCAGAATAACCACGCTCATTAAAACATGGTGCGGAAGAACAGATAGGACAACTTTCTCCATCATGGCTTGAAAGACTCCTGCTAGTAATTTTGAGGTGGATCATCAACACTGGCCTGATGAAGACAGGTAGGCCACAGACAGATTTGTTTGTTGCTGACTGGAAGGAAGGCTTTGTGGAGAAACATCACGGTTCACGTGACTGGGGCTGGACAGACAGCAAAACGCAGATTTAACAAAGTCAGTATTTTCCAAACTATGGCAGTTTTGTCTTTGACACTGTGCAGCGTCAGCGGTTAATTCAATCTGCCAATGGCTCAAGCAAACCGCTTCAGAATGGGAGACGTGAGAATATTGAAAATGGGAACATCCCTGTGGTGAACCAAGAGGAGGAAAATGAACAGGACAACCTATCTCCCTTTTCATTGCCAGGTAAGGCTTACTTTCCAGGTGTTTATAGTAGGGAAACAGAAAATAATTAAAAAGCCAAACACTGGGTTGTAAGAAAAGACAACATATGTGGGGAGAGAGGAGGAAGGGGATTGATTTGACTGTCTGAAGGCTGGATTTGATGACAGTAAAACTGAGCTGGAGGCTACATGGCTAAAAGCAGATCTTAGGAAAGTGTTTTCCAGCCATCATGCACAGTAGCGGTAGAAGTGCTGGTTTGCCAGAGGCGAAGGGAAAGCAGGTAAGGCAGGTTTATATTAAAAAACATGTCAGACCAACCCAATGAGCACTGCGCTGCTAGTAATTTTGAAGTCAACAGTTAATAATGGCCTGCTGGAGATTGCTGGCCAGAGGCAGCTAGGTGTATAAATATATAATAACCTGATTTAGTGACGGTAGGGGAGGCTTCTTGGATGAAGAGGAAGAAAGATTTAGGGGGAGAAAGAGTGTTTAATATCTTTGACAATGTTTAAAATTCTTAGAATAGCAATATGTAATAATATTCACCTTTTGAAATTTTTTGGAAACTCTCTGGTGTGAAGGGCTATATATAACCAACCTTACTATGTTGGTGCCCTTAGTACATTGGAGGTTGACTCTTCCCCAAATGCTTTGGATATTAGACAGCAGAGATTAGATCACCCCTCACAGTCTGTCACACAGTTACTGTTTAACACAAATATTATTTGGCATAAATGAATATCACGTGCAGTGAAAAAGAAGAAAGAATTTTCCGTGTTGTATATGATTCTAATTTCTTAGAGATCCCATTGCATCAGTCACTAGCATTTTAGAAGATATTTTTGTGACTGAACAAACATTGAAGCATATTATGTGAAGACTGGATAAAACTGTATGTTTTCATGCATTACTGTACTGTGTGCTCTTATAGGAGCTTCTTGCAGTCAGCAGTTACGGACTTTCATTGGGGGTGAAGAATGGAAACAAACTGATTCACTGAAGATAGGCCCATTAGATGGGCTCCTGATAATCAATGAGATAATGAAAAAACTGTTTTTATTTTATGGTGAAATAATTGGATCCAAGTCAGCAAAACGCTTGTGCACATGAACATGTTAGTAATAATAACAACAACAATAATAACAGTAACAGTAATAAACAACTTCTAAAAAACAAAAATGTCTCCCCAAACCATCTTAAAAATGCAGGATTCAATGCATGTGTTAGCAAAGATTTTTTAACCGAGTTGTTCTTAACAAGTTTTTGGATTCAAGTTTCAATTAGGGCAGTGCCATCATGCATTTCTTCTTACATTCCAGGACAATGCAGAAATCTTAACATGTGGCAAACATTATCTGGAGACCATATTTGGATTTGTTCAAGACTCAGACCTTCTTTATGAATAAAAAATAGATTCGGAGTAGAGCTTCCTGAGCGTGTGACATTCACAATAGACAAAATGCTTTCAAAGTAATAATAAACAACAATAATAACAGTAACAGTAATAAACAACTTCTAAAAAACAAAAATGTCTCCCCAAACCATCTTAAAAATGCAGGATTCAATGCATGTGTTAGCAAAGATTTTTTAACCGAGTTGTTCTTAACAAGTTTTTGGATTCAAGTTTCAATTAGGGCAGTGCCATCATGCATTTCTTCTTACATTCCAGGACAATGCAGAAATCTTAACATGTGGCAAACATTATCTGGAGACCATATTTGGATTTGTTCAAGACTCAGACCTTCTTTATGAATAAAAAATAGATTCGGAGTAGAGCTTCCTGAGCGTGTGACATTCACAATAGACAAAATGCTTTCAACTAAGAAGGAAGTTATTAGTTATGCCATTGGCCTTTTTTAAATGCAGTTTTTCTGCATTTTTGCATTTTTGAGAAAGTCTTTAAACATAATTGAGGTGTAACAGGCCAAAGTGGAACCACTGATGATACAGTTCATACTGGAATGGAGCAAAAGTTCAACATGAACTCAAAGGGTTGCGTAAAGATGGTAAAGTGTTTAAAATCCTCATCATTATCTTCAGGTTTTGTTACTCCTGTTGTCTGGAGATGATTATCTATTGGTTGGATTCTCATTGCTCTAACTCATATATTCTGAGGGAGAATTCTTTAATTTTTGCTTTCAGAAGTACCACTTTAATAACTTTGGAGAAAATGTAAAGAACCGGCATCATGCTTTGTTGTTGTTTAAGTACTGTGGGACAATCAGTAGCCTAAAAAAATCCTGACATTTAAAGCTGGCTTTAGGGAAAAAGTGGTTTGCAGACAGTTTCCCAGAATGCCCTCTGTTTTTCTTTTGATATATTTTCAGGCCAGGAATAAGGCAGATACATGTTCTAAAGATCAGAAGTTCATGTATTCTTTCAGTACTATAAAGAGCTCTATGAAGAATAGGCTTTCACATTCCAGTAGGACTCTACAAGTCAACTGCTTGCAGTGTGCTAAGTAGAAAATTCACTCCAGTATTTCTGCAACAGAAATGGCTATGAATTGGCCCAAATGCTTTTTTTCTGCTGTTCTGCAGTCATCTTTTTTAACCTAGTTTGGAGTTTGACTTTCCTCCTTCAAAATGCATATTCTAGATCCTTTTGCAAGAACAAGTTTTTTCTGAAACAGAAATAAATATAAGTGAAGTTTAAAGCACTACATCATCTCTGAGTGATTTCCAGTAATCATTTGCCATCTGTAAGTTTTGCTTATTGTTCTCTTTTATCCTCTATCAACGGCAGTGCTCAGCAATAAATGTAAGATTTAGCACACAGAAATAGAGAAAAAATTTGTTACGTGAAAACAGTCTCAAACTACAGCATCCAGCCTAGATCCCATATGTCAAACATCCAGAGAGATTCACCCCCAGGGTGTGGTTCAGGCCCATCTTGAAACAGGAGACAACACATAGTTTTTATGGAAACTACATATGGTACCATACAAACCAGCCTTTGCCTTTGGTTTCTGTGTGGGAAGAAACATTCTCTTTTAAAGAGGAATTTCTTTCTTGACCTAACCTTTAGGCTATGATGATTATCTTCCAAGGGAAAGGCTTATTTGGTGCTTTACAATTCGATTACTCTACAGTTGTTTGGGAACAGGTCTTAAACTTTAAAAAAAACCCCACAGATCAGAATAAAGCAGGATGAAACTGAGCAGGCATATGTTGAGAACAAAATGATGTGTTAAAGCCCTTGCATAGCTCAGTAGTCTTTTAGAGCCCAGACTCAGAAAAGCACTTCTGTGCAGCTCTTAATGGATGCTTAAATCCCATTCACTGTCACATGTTCAGGATCCTTTAAAATACTCAGTGTCCTCAGCTCCTGCTGGTTTCACAGAAATGAAGAACTCCTTCTCTTACAGGATTGGACCATGAATGCTTTATATAAGTCGTGATGGTGTTAGCTAAAATAGGAATAATAATTCCCAGAGCTAAAGTGAGATGGCAATAAAGGAGATTAGCAATGCTGCCCACTTTTGTATGGGTACAAAATACAAAGAAAACATGTAGGATAGAAGCAAAAAGGAATTAACAGTATCTACTAAAAATGTAAGAAATGTTTGTATTTGGTCAAACCAAATGTTTGTCTCACCCAATAGTCTGACTCCAACCATGACTTTATGAAGAAGCCTGGGGAAGAATGAGACAGGACAGGTTGGCCTTCAGCTATTTTCAGCTCAAGGAACTTCCTGGATTGGGTGTAATGTCTGAATATTTAAAAATCTTTAATGTATTTCTTCTTCATTAACCTGTCTAATTCTCATTGAATCTTTGCAAACATTTAACACACACAACATCCTTTGGAAAGGAGTTTCATGACTGTGTGAAGAACCGTCTCCTTTTACTTGCTTTGAACCTGGCTCCTACTAGCTTCATTTGATGTCTTCTTTTATTGGAAAACACAATGAACAAAGCAAACCCCATGTACCTCACTTGAACACTCAGGATGCTATAGCTCTTTGTTATATCCCCTGTGGAGTTGTATGTCCTCAAGTTGAGCTAGAGACAGAAAAGAGTTCCATGTAGAAACCTCTATAGTTTCTGTCTCTGCAAACACTGATGTAGAGTTCTTTTAGCTTCTCTGCAATGCCCCTATCTTCTCTCAGTGCTCCTTTATACTTTGATCACTAGTGGACCCAGCAGACTTCCTGCTCCTAATGTACTTGAAGTAAGATTTACTGTGAATTTTGATTCCTCTTTGTAATTGTTCCTCAGACTCTCTTTTTTGGCCTGCTTTATGGTGCTTTTGCCAAAGTTTGGAAACATGACTTAGGTGGCTGAGTTAGGAAGAGAGCTAGTTTCCATAGCTTCTTTGATGTTGCAAGAGAGAAGTTCTTCCAAGAAGGTAGTTCAGAGCAAGATCTAACTGTAGTATTCTGAAATGCTTTTTTGGAAGAGCTTCCTCTTATCACTGCCTATGTAATAGTGCATCTACTTTAGAATTTTATTTCAGAACACAAGTGTGCTTCTGAGGCACATCTCACTGTTGTCCTCATGTGCTGCACTTCGATTTGCATCTTGGAGCTCATGAACCAGACTCCTTTTGTAGAAGACTAAACTGGAAAATGTGCTCCAGAAGAGCAATGAGTGTGCTCTACCTTGGAGGAGGATACACAGGATAAATTGGAAGAGAAGTGGGCAAGGATTTAATTTAGTAACTCATCACTTCATTCTGAAAGGGCAAAGAGGGACTTGAGGAAGTCTATAAATCCCAGTTCTTCCTTAAAAAAATTGATAAAGTAGACAGCAAGGTTAAAACATACAAAATAAACCATGTCAAAATCCAACCAAGTCAAACAAGATATGGGGAGTGCCTCTGCTCAATTACATTTTATTTTTGTTGAATATTGTCCTGTGTAAATCTATAGTAACTCTGAGAGTAAAGCTTGTTTCTGCATAATGGAGCAAATTTTTTTCCGGACCCATTCCCACCCTACCAAAACTGTGTCTTTAAAAGAAAATTATTGGCATAAATCCAAACATGCAAAGTGTGGTAAAGGGGCAGAGGCTGAAAATAGAAATCTGAGTTGTTTTGGACAGATCTCATGGTCTGTAATTTGGAACTTGTATTCTGGAAAATGGAACTTCCAAGAAAAGTTTCAGTAGTTTGGAAAATAGTTTGTTTTGGATGAGGATGAGAAGTAAAACCTCGGTATTTTCCACAGAAAAAAAAGGAATTGTTTCCAAAGCTGTGTTGCAGGAGAATTGCAATAAAAATGTTTTAATATGTCAACTACCCACTTGGAAGGCTGACAAAGGTTGAGCCTTCTTGGATACCCTTTTACACACTACGTAGCCTCTCTAGTGTGGTAACACAGAGTCTCTTGCCTCCACAATTCCTAGGGAAAGTTGCAGAGCTGCAATCAATAAGGATTTTCCAAGAAGGTGGAGAGGCAGCTGCTGTGTTAATTTTACTAACAGCGAATTGAAAACCATTTTCTCAGAAATCTTTTATTTTGCAACAAAGGCATTTTTCAGTGGAAAATAATTCTGATCCACAATGGATCTAGTTTGTTATATCTATTTCAGTTGTTTCTATGTTGAGTCCCATACTTGGGACAAAAATTTATGTTCCTCTTGTATTTTGGATACTGCACATGCTCAGAAATTAATTAGGCTTTCAGATTGGCTAACTTACATATATTAAAGTTTTCCAATCAGTCTCAACTTTGATGAACAACAGCACTTTCTAGAAGAAATTTACTTGTTGTCTGGGTTATTAGAAAGCTCCCAGTGTGGAGGTGTGTATGTTACTGTTACACATTTTCAGGTCGAGATTTGAATTAATATTGGTAATGATATGTGGGTGTAAATAGATCTTTGTAAATATAAAGCCTAATTAGGACCAAGGGGGCAGGTGATTTCAAAATCACTTTGCATTGGGGGAAAAACAGTTGTGGGGTTTTTTTTAATGAAAAATGGTAGAGAGATTTAAAAGATAAGAAAGGAATTTAAAAATTATAAAGTGGAGGAACAAAAAAATCTGCAGCAATGATCTTCCTAGGCCAGCCTGGATGTGCCTTATTTTTCTTCTAAGTTTACCATTGTCAAAAGCAAAAAAAACCCAGAAAAATAGAAATCAATACAAAACTCCAGGAAGCCTTTCTCATTTTGCAGATAGACTTCTTAGAGAATTAGAGAAACCATTTCCCACTTTTCAAGTTACCTTAAATTAGAGATTTATATGAATTCATAACAATATAGTTATGAAACTCCTGTGTGCCAATTTGATTCAGGCTTTTCAGGGATGTTATAATTTTTTTAGATCAGTCAGCTACTAATTGCTTTGTGTAAGGAGATGCTTTTTTTACATGTGAAGGTTTAGGCATGTTCTGAAGTAGCTAATGTGTGGAGCAGTGGTCTAGGCTTGACTGCCACATTTTTAAAGGGAAGACTAAGTGGAAAAGCTATCAAATTTAACTAACTACAGTAACTTAGATCTGACTTCTGATGGTGTAGTTGCAGACTCCAATCTGTCTAAACTCAAAAAAAGTATTTTCTATGCAGCTTATTGACTAGGACGTGTAGGCTGTCTGCACTATATGCGTTTGGAAGTTCTGTTGCAGACTAGCTGTAGCTTGGTCTCATGGACTAAATGCCCATTATTATTTGGAGCACTTTTAAGTTTGTACGTCTGGTTCAGCTTTATACCAAGGGAATCTCATTGGTGTGATGCAAGGCTGCTCCATGTTGCAAACTAAAATGCAGTAGATGGGGACGATCAGGAGATTTACTTCAAGGGTACACTCTTGACCTGAATGAAAACACAAACGTAGTTTCACACTTTCGTACTGAGCTCCTCTCAACTCTGTGTGAATGTTGCGAATAGGACAGTATTTTTCCTGTAAAAGGCACTTTGTTTCGTGCCTTAAGGAAATATTCGTTTCCTCTCAGTGCTGTGATGTGTGTTGTTGACTTTGTTCACCACGACACTATCTGTACGTGAAAGTAATTATTGTGAGCATAACATCTGGAAAGATGACAAGCCCAGAAATGTATTGAAAATTAGCAAAGGGCTCTTTGTTGTAGAGCTGCTGCTTCATTTTCAGAAACACTGTAATCAGGCTCTTCTGTAATGATATGTCTCTGAAATACTTGGCATGCTTGGCTTCCAAATATCTGGAGAAACAGAAAAATGGATGTATAAAGTAGGAAAAACAACTTCATGCAAAAAACTCATCTTTCTGTTTTACAGGAGGGTGAAGTGAACAGAATATAGAGACCAGTGTTGCTTTCTGTAATAAAGCAATGTTCTTTCATTATTGTTGTGGGGCGTGCAATAAACAAAATACACCTTTCCTCAGCTATGCGAGTTGCCGCAGGAACCTTCAGACCCAGGGCTCACAGGAGTGACTGGTACTGCTATTAAAACAACTGAGCTAAGGTCTTGTAATGGGACTGTTTGTCTGTTTTTGCAGAACAGCTATATATCGAATAATAGCCTTAATGAGGATGATAATTTTCTTCCTTGCAGATGTACTAGGGAGCTAAGCAACAATCATAAAACAATTTGTCATGAACTAAAACATACCCCCAATTTAACAAATTTATCACTAAATCATTTTAAGGATTATTTTAGAGTGGGTGGTCAAAAACAAAACAACAGAGCAGCACAAGAAGTAATTTCAAAAGAACTAAAAAAAAATAAAAATTTTCAAGCTGAATATTGTTTGTGCATTCATCTAAGCCAGGTGAAATGAATGAAGTCATATGTTTCCTGAGGAAATAAAGTCTCACTTTATTGAGGTTCCTGCTAAACTTACTAAATTCTTACAACTACCAAGTTATAGCATAAGAATAGACTTCTTTAGCACCGGGTGCCACACAAGTTCCATGACCCAGCATAGTAGGAGCTGAAGAAAATGGCCTGAGGCAGAACCAAGGCCAGATATACTTAAGGATTTATATAAAAGTTTATAAAAGCTAGCAAACGCTGACACAAAAGAGAAGCCAATGTAAAGCGTGTCAAGAAGGCTGCTTTGGCCATGGTGGTTCAGAACTATTCCAGGCTAACTGCAAATGGCCAGTCAGCTTCTCTGTTAACCCAGCAAAACCCAGAATTACATGCAGTTGTTGTTCCCCCAAGTCTCAAGCCTGGTTGCCATGTAATGAATGTAAATGTCACTTCCACAAACCATCTAGCTGTAAAAAACAGTTCTGACTCATGACGTTGTGTGGATAAATCATCACCACTAATAGAGCCAGGAATTTTATTCTAACACACATCTATTCAAACTAAGCAAAGATAAGGGAAAGGCAAGTCCTCCTCCAGTAATGTTTCGGTTTTCCTGAGCAAGCATAGCAATGCCAGTGGTAAGGCACTGTAAATTCTCACAGTTAAGCATTTGCTTAAGTAATTCAGGGCACTAGGCAGGATCCCTGACAAGATAGATATTCCCCAGCAGAGGCTGAGTGCATCTATTTATTCTCTATTTGTTCTCCAGGCAATTTTGTTTCTTTTTATTCATGTTATTGAAAAGAGAAATGGGACTGAATCTCCTGTGTGTAGCAACACTGAAGTCAGTCAGATTACACCCACATCAGATCAGAATCGGATCCATCATTTTTTCCTGTCAAAACAGTCACCCACTCACCCTGCATTTGGAATTACACACTGAGGAAATTGCTGGTCATGCTGACTTGTTTGACTATGAACCAAGTTTAGCAACTTGGGTAGACAAAGAGTACAATTAACTAGCAGGAGTCTTTTAATGATCCAAACTGTAACAAATTAAACAGGAGGAGGTATAAATTACCATAAGATATTTACAGCCTTGTTAACAGAATTAAAGTGAGATGTGAGCTAAGAAGTGTCATCTTCTGGACAGAACAGATAAAAGATAACTGTTTTAAAAATCAGTATAGCAGTATATTTTAACCAGAGGGAAAAAGGACTTTCCCGTAAAATCTGTAATAGATCCCCAGTGACATGTAAAATTCTAGAATTAGAACTGACCGTAGGAGACACCAGTAGTTTTATGTGTTAGAACTTCCACAGCCACAAGCTAAATGGGAATAAAGAGCCAAGCTTAGTCTAAGATTTCCTGGTGGGTTGATGGCATCTCAGAATTCACAAAGAAATCTCAAGTTAAGGAGATTTCTCAACTTAAGCAAGACAATTTAGTACTAGAATACATACCAAAGTAAATGAATAAAAGACTTACAATGGACTCACCAAGTTAAATTAGACTAGTAAGTAGCCTCATAAATTACAAAAGTATTATTAATTTTTAAATGTTTAATATTTAATTTCATTGCATCTGGTGCACATTGGTCCAGAGGACAGATTTCAATCTAATTAAATTCACTGAGAAAAACTCCCATTAAACAAATCCTAAATCCCAATGTCTTTGCTGAAAGAAAATTCCTGGTGAAATTGATGGGAGCTTTCACTGATTATTACCTGCCCTTTATAATTTAGCTAAATAACGTCACTGGAAAATGTATCTGATAATTTTCTTCAATGCAATCAACCATTTTATTCAAAATGGCATATTTTATTAGATCTTATGCATATCATTATCAGTTAATGATGGAAATCCTTACTAGCATAATTCTAAAACAATGTAAAAAAACCCAAAAGCCACCATGCTGTTGGCTGTGATACTCTGGTTTAGCCCAATAAACAAATTTGTTATCCTCCTTGCAGGATACCTCATGAAACATATAAATATAAGTGCCCCATTTATTTATGGCCCAATTATAAAATAATTCTCTTTTATGTATTGAGATTTACGTGCACATTTACAATACTTTACATTTTTAAAAAATGAGAAGGTGTGTACTTGTCTTCAGTAATGATAGTTCTAGTATTTCTCACCAGTTGATTTTGGAGAGCTGTATGAGGGAAGTCAATATCTTCAGTTTCCTTTTATAGAGGATAAGAGACCATCTCAAGGTGGTGCTATATGCAGTTGGAGAGAGTTAACAAGTCTAGATATCCTAAGTACCAGTTTAAAGTTCTGCCCAAGTGACCACAGTGAGGCATGTGAAACAAGTTTGTCAACGTTCATAGGTTGGGTCTATGTGCTTCTGTTTTCTGTGAAAGTATTTTCTGTTGCTGCACAGAAACAGAAAGTACAGGTTATTTTCACTACAAGGATTTCCGTCTTCCTTTTTAAAAGGTGAGGGGGGTGGGTTTTTTTGGTTGTTTGGTTCTGGGGGGTTTTTTTAGTTTTGGTTTAATAGTAATACAGGTATTTGAAAGAGCAACAAACTTGACTGTTAATTTTGGTTTTAAAATCAGCCATGCTTTTAAATCATTGTAATTATTTCATGGATTTACATAGACCGTGGCAGGCTTAACTATAAGATTCTGGATATGCATGCAGAACTTGGCTGAGAGTGACGAGACCAAGCACAGATGAAAGGTACACTGGAAAATGAGCTGACATGCACAGTTGTAAACATCATTCTGGGATCTTCTGGGATCATCTGCTGTGTTCAAAGAGGCCTGGGATAGTGATGGGAAAGCTAAACTGGTTCTTTCCTTTCTTTGTCCTGCAGATGGAAAAATTAACAAAATTAAATGGATTTTGTCATGGCCATTGATATTCGTGCTCTTTTGCACAATTCCGAACTGCAGCAAACCACGCTGGGAGAACTGTTTTATGGTGACATTCATGTTATCCACTCTCTGGATTGCCTTGTTCTCCTATTTCATGGTGTGGATGGTAAGTGCATGTAGCAGGACTTCCCATACTGAGTGAAACATGCATCTCAAAATAGATGATAGATCTTCTGTGTATTTGTTAAAGGAAGGCATGTAATTGTAGTGCAGTCTCTTCAGCTCATACTGTATTATAATTCTAGCTTTCTGCTGCTCTTTTCTGCAAAAATAATTGGGCCTTTACTGTATAGGGCCCAGTACAGTATAGGAAGGTGCCAGCTTGATTTTCAAGAGAATGTGGACATTCACATCTTACTAGTAAAAGGGAGTCTAAATGAAAATGTTTAACTCTCAGCAGCTGAGACACCTTTAGAAATTTGGCTACAGGGTCTGATATTGAAACATGCATAAAAGCCAGATGGATGGCAAAATTTGAAGCCTCAGAAGTGGTGTAAAACACCTCGAGTAGACTGGAATAATGCAAGAAGATCCTTCTCAGTGAAGAGTATTATGATTGCTGGTATGTTTCTATTTGCCCTAGATCTTTGAGAATCATAGAATCATTAAGGTTGGAAAAGACCTCTAAGATCATCAAGTCCAACCGTCAACCCAACACCACCATGCCCACTAAACCATGTCCCTAAGTGCCTCATCTGCACGTCTTTTAAATACTTCCAGGGATGGGGACTCAACCACTTCCCTGGGCAGCCTGTTCCAATGTTTCACCACTCTTTCAGTAAAGAAATTTTTCCTCACATCCAATCTAAACCTCCCCTGGCGCAACTTGAGGCCATTTCCTCTCGTCCTATCACTTGTTACTTGGGAGAAGAGACCGACACCCACCTCGCTACAACCTCCTTTCAGGTAGTTGTAGAGAGCGATGAGGTCTCCCCTCAGCCTCCTTTTCTCCAGGCTAAACAACCCCAGTTCCCTCAGCTGCTCCTCATAAGACTTGTTCTCCAGACCCCTCACCAGCCTCGTCGCCCTTCTCTGGACACGCTCCAGCACCTCGACGTCCTTCTTGTAGTGAGGGGCCCAAAACTGAACACAGTATTTGAGGTGCGGCCTCACCAGTGCCGAGTACAGGGGCACGATCACTTCCCTACTCCTGCTGGCCACACTATTTCTGATACAGGCCAGGATGCCATTGGCCTTCTTGGCCACCTGGGCACACTGCCGGCTCATGTTCAGCCAGCTGTCGACCAACACCCCCAGGTCATTTTCCGCTGGGCAGCTTTCCAGCCACTCTTCCTGCAATGCTACAGGCTTCTTCCCCAAGCCTGTAGCATTGCATGGGGTTGTTGTGGCCGAAGTGCAGGACCCGGCACTTGGCCTTGTTGAACCTCATACAGTTGGCCTGGGCCCATCGATCCAGCCTGTCCAGGTCCCTCTGCAGAGCCTTCCTACCCTTGAGCAGATCAACACTCCCGCCCAACTTGGTGTCGTCTGCAAACTTACTGAGGGTGCACTCAATCCCCTCCTCCAGATCATTGATAAAGACATTGAACAAGACCGGCCTCAAGCAGTGTATCAGGTGTAGATCTGTAAATTGTTGTCAGTTCAGGAGCACGCTTACTGGAAGATTTGAATAAGTCCCTATTTTTTCTTTCTTACCCTCTTTAAGTTTCTCAAGTTTGCATTTTCAGTCAGAGAAGAGGCATGAATAGGAAAGCTCCTCAGATAGTTTCTGTGATGGAAAAATAAGCTATATTTGGCTTAATTTGAAGTATAGAAAGTTACGTTTTTCTATGCGAAAAGATGGAAAACCAAAAAGTTGTATATACCTATAACTGGAAGATTGATAGGTGCTGCTGAAGAATTTATATGCCCATTTTTCCTTTTAAAGGAAAATACAGTGAAGAAACCAGCTGGTTTCATGCTGGAATATATATATAGTCTCACATATATACACTCATAGTCACATATATATATATATGCGCTCTTCTAGTCATGCAGATGGAAGAATTTTTGTTCATGAGCTTCTTACCTGTAAAATCTTTTTTGGGTGGAGAGCATCTCTACCTTCCTCAAATGTGTCAGGCGTTTGTGAACTGCTTTATATTATGTTTCCTCTCATGGAAGATTGTGTTTTCTGTATACTTTTTGCAACTTTCTATGTAAGTTTTGCATTGTAAAGTAATCCTCTTTTCTCTTAACATAGACTGTGTTGGAGAAATTCATATGCCAGCCACTCATTCTGCCTGGTATAATGGTGCCAAAGCCACACATTCATTTCATACCATATGTCCTTTGCCAGGCCGTGCTCTGTACCTTGGTTCCATTTGTAGATATCCCCTTCACAAATGAGAGATGTGCTCATGAAGGCTGCAACACAGCTTATTTTAAGAGGCAGCCAGACCTTAATACCCCGTTACCACTTGCAGCAAGAGAATCATGCCCACTCCTATTTCTGAGTCACAGCTTTCCCCTGAGAATAAGGTTTATGAGCGGGTTCCTAAAATACACCTTTTCTTTGGTGAAGGGTGCAGTTTTCCTCATGTAAGAGACTGGCAAACCATGTCAAGAAAACAACACAGAGCCTTAAAGACGTCCACCCTTAGCAGTCTCAGCAGGGAAACAGCTGCCTGTCCCCAATTGTCTTCTCACTCTCACAAGGCTATTTCCTTTTCAGCTGCCTGTTCAGCCTTTTTTCTTGACGCTTTTTCAGCCTTCTTCGGATGTCCCAGCTAAATACAGTTCCCTGTCCTTTCCAAAAGCTCTGCTACAAGCTTCAGCCATTCCTTAAGCTCTTTTAAAGCTGCATCTGGACTCTCAGGGGACAATATAACCAGACTTGCTCACTTTGGGATTATATCAGAAGACATGCAGGAAACTGGTTCCCTCTTCATGTGTTGGGATAAAATAAGTTCTTTATATCTCTGCCCCTATATCACAACATACGTTGGTTGCAGTCCTTTTGAGAACAGACCAGCGAGAATCTTGCCATTCTTGGGAATAAAAAAAACCCACCACAGTTTGGGTTATGTCTGTGCTCCTCCTTAAAAGATCAGTATGTCCTGTTAGAAGTACAGAAAATGGAGCTTTTTGTTTGCTCATAAAATGTTGAATAATATGACCCAAAGTACTTTTCCGTTTCACAGGGTTGGTTTTAGGCTGGTTATTCCACAATTATTTAATTTGCAGACAAGGATAAGTATCCTGAGTCTAATCCTGTTAGGGTCCACACCAGAAATCAAAGTTAAGAGTATGCCACAACTGTATTGGAATGAGGAGACTTTCCAAATATGGTAGGTTAATCTATTTTCCTCACTGTTCAGGTGACTGTGATTGGATACACCCTTGGGATACCAGATGTGATCATGGGCATTACTTTCCTAGCTGCAGGAACAAGCGTCCCAGACTGCATGGCCAGCTTAATAGTAGCAAGACAAGGTACTGTGTCTGCTGAAGCATAACTGCAATCTTACATACATGCTCTCTGATTTGCTTCCTCTATACACACAAATTCTCAATGCAATTTTATTCTTTTTTTCTTTTATTTTTACTGTTTCAGGGCCTCATTAAAAGCCAAAACACTTTGCTAATTATTGTGAACCAAAAAAATAATCCCTGTCCTGTTATCTTTTGCTTATTGGGACTGGGCATACCCTAGCATTCTAGAAGGTCATTCAACACTCAGATATCCCATGCGTGGTATGTATCAGTCAGGGTAAAAAGATAAAAGTAGTAGACAAAACTGGAATATCAGCTATTAAAAACTATATCAAAGAATATATGCTGACCAGCACTTGTCCATGTAAAACTTACACTGATTTCTAGAAGACCTCTCGAACCCAGGGAAGTGAAGTGGTTTAAGAGGATCTGGTAGAAGTGATGTTGCTCCAGGCATACTTCTCATCCAAATGCAGACCTCTTTCCCATTGGGACATATGAATAGCCGCACTGGAAAGGGTTTTAGATAAATGTCAGCTATGTCCTTGTCAGCTTTCCAACTGAAATTGTCAAAGGCTTTCTCATGTATCTTTAAGTTTTGATTAAGGTTCTTTACATTTCCTTTTTCACTTGAGAAATACCTGTAGCCACGTCCCTTCCTGTTGCTGAAAAACATTAAACCTGACAGTGTGATCTCCTGTACTGTAGTAGAATAAGAAAAGGTCCTAATTGTATTCTTTTCCACTATTCCAATTGCCACAGTCTTTTTTTTCCAGATAATGAGATCTCCAGCACACATCATTGGGCAAACAACAAGGGTTCTGAAGTGATAAATTAAGTACTCAAAAGCCCCACCTTTGTAGTTTGAGATAGGAGTAGTGCTGTTAAATGTTGCTTGATTGAAAATAATTATGTATTTAAAATATTTCATTTTCCAGGTTGTATTATATGTTGTGTGCAGGAAAACCTCACAAAAAGCAGTACAAAAAAGTATTCAGGATTCTTATGGAGCCACGTTCCTACGAAATTAGTTTTCCATATGTCTTATTAAAGTGAACAGACTTTTGCAAGAACAGAAGGAAAACATGTTACATTTTTAAATGAACAGACTGCTTCTTTAGATTAGTTCTTCTTTAGTATTAGGCAAAACTACTGTAGGGTTTGTTTCCTCTGAAAGTGAAGGTAAGTACTAGCTTGGCAAAAAGCAGCACCATTCTCTCAAAGACAATACAGGGACTTTGCACTACCTGGATTCAAGAGAGATGTTTTTTGACAGATTGCAGACAAATATATAAAAAGTAGAGATGGGCACTATCATAATATGGATCCAAAACATAACCCTTCTCTCAGCAGCTTCCTGCAAGAAGATACTGTACTTATGGTGTGGTAGTGCCTGTCGCCACTCTGTGTACTCTCAAAGTATTTGTGGGACACATCCCATTTACGTCAGAATTCCTCTTCCTTTCCAGTATTCACTTTGTGGAAGTGATTCAATAGTTAGGCCAGTGCCTAATGGAAATTAGCAGGGGCAGAGACGAATTCTGCCTTCCTCACATCCATTGATGCTGGTGCAGAATGAGATGCCAGCCAGTGATGAGCATTAGGAGTAGATTTCAAGTAATGCCTAGGGACTTGACCACCATTCACTCTTTTTTTCCTTTCCTGTAGCATTTTATTGTTCCTGAAGTGGAATCATTGCTGATTAAGCCCCACAGAAGTGCCTAATATCTTTGACTACTATCTGGTTGGGTTCTTTTCAGGATCACTTTTCATCATTCACATGAGACAAAGGCCACATGTCCACATACTAAATCCAGTATATAATCTCCAGGTTCCCTGTGGCTGCAGGCTACCTAGAACAAGACTTGTTTTTTTTAATTGGCGTTGAATTCGGATGCTGAATGGATACCACACACCCAGTAAAGGCTCTCCAAGACACAAGGAAGATGTAGTTGGAGTGAGCAATTTTTGCACACTTTTTTCAGAAGTCATGCAAAGATTATGGAAATTATCTCCCTACCTCAGATACTCTGGCCAGTCCAAGGGGGCTTGGATCAATGCAGATCATTCCCCTTTAGTTTCCTCTAGTACACAGTGTAATGGTCCTATACTTTGTTTTTACACAAGAGTTGTTTTTTTTTTTCTCTGCAGGCCTCGGTGACATGGCAGTATCCAACACAGTAGGGAGCAATGTCTTTGACATTCTGGTGGGCCTTGGTGTTCCATGGGGTTTGCAGACCATGGTGATTGATTGTGGATCAACTGTATGTATACTTGGCAAATCTTTAATTTGTTCTTTTTGTCTATTTAAAAAAAAAAAAATCCTAAAAAGAAAGCATGCAAATAAAATTTAAAAAACCAAACAACAACCTGCTGAGCATGTTATTGGTTGACAAATAAGGTGTTATTTGTTTGCCAAGGAACCAGGAGTTAAGGAAGCAATTCTCCTTCCACAAGCTGCAATTAATTCCCAGTTTGTCAACTGGAGTACATTATACTGTATAGCAGAAAAATAGCGCTGTGAATATCTGTTCATGGCTCTGTCATTTTCTCGCTCCACAGCTTCAAGTACACCTGTCTGTCTCCCTGTGGCTTAGTATTTTTTTCTGTAAGATGAGAATAACAGCATATCTCTCTCTCCTGAGAATCTTTTAACATAAAATCCATTGTAAATGCTGATTTTTTTTAATGGAGGTGGGATTACTTATACATTTGTTTTGATTCCTTAATCTTCCCATTCTTCATTATGGTAAATCTGTCATGAATTTGCATGGTTTAAAATGTGTAAGTCAAAACATATTCAAAACAGAAGGTGGACCGTAAATCAGTAAGTTGATTTCTGATCTCCAAAGCACAGTTATATGCTGAACATTTTAAAGGTCTCTTCTCTGTCTAATTCTCACAGGTTAAGATAAACAGCAAAGGACTGGTCTATTCAGTTGCACTTTTGCTAGGATCAGTGGCGCTTACTGTAAGTATTTGAGTGTCTCCAGGTATTCCAATTGCAAAATACTTATTAGGTATTTACATGTTATAGAAGTATAAAATGGAAATACTTATTATCCCCGAAGCATTGATTCTTGTAAAGTATCATTCTTCTAGCAATACCATGAGTTGAAGAGCTACCATTGTCCTCAGTGAGGACTGAAATCTGACATTTGGTGCAAGAGATGCTGGATGCGTGTAGGTCCCATTGATTTCAGTGGCAGTGTTGAAATTGTGGGATCCAATAATACTTCTGTGCTCCTGTGTCCAGCTGCATACCCCAGGCCTGTCTCTACTTTATGGTGGGACAAGACCCAGGTATGCTTCATCACCCTTTGCCCTTTTCTCTGATTTCCAAAACCAGCCTGGACTAACCAAGTGCTGTAGCCAAAACCTTTAATGAAGACTAGTCTGTGAGGACTGTGAACCTCAGGACTTTGAATAGGCTTGCTAAATGTCACTCAGCATAAGACACTTACCCTTGTAACACATGACTTGTTAAGGTAAAACGATAATTCTGTTTCAAAAGTAAATTTTGCTGGTACTTAAGGTCTGATCCTGCTGACTCCCAGGGAACCTCTGTGGGAAGAATCAAATCCCAAAGGTATAAAAATATCCACTTATACTAACGTCTTTCACTGATTGCCTGTGGAGGCTCTGTAGAGGCTCTGTGGAGGAGGGGATCATCACTGGAGATTTCACACTGTTGCATGACTAGGTCTTACAAAACTCCACGTCACCTGTGCACGACTTAAGTGGTAGAATGACCAGGGCTGTTCACTCTGCCACTAACATCCTAATGCATCTGATATATAAGCTGTGGGAGCCTGTTCTTTTCTTTTCTTATCCCCAGTTCTACCATACTGCACAGTGCCTGTAAAACCACAAAGATGTTCTGTAGACATTTGTATCGGACGTTGCTGCATGCATATTGGTAATCAGCACTTTGGAAAAAAATGGGGGGATTATGCAGATGTGTTACTATGCTAGCTGTTCATGCTTTTCTGAAGAGTCTTTTCATAGCAGAAGCCATATCACCTGAGTTTGAAGCATCTATTATTGTGTCATTTATTCTGCTGGATGCCCTGATTCACACAGACCCTCCCAGCAAAACTCAGTGGAGAGTTTTGAGCAAAACAAGTAATAACTCAGAGGCACTCAACACCATTGAAAATAGATGCCTTCGTGAGGACCTCATTGCTTTGCTACCTGTAACTTGTAACTCTCCTTAGTTCTGGAGCTGAGCAAAACATCAAAGAAAGCACCTCATCTGAAGCTGTTAAAAGAATGAACATGAGGTGCTGGTGTACTACTGGGACATAAAGGATCTGTAGGGGAACACTGGAGAGAGAGGCATTCATGTAGTTCAGTGCATTCCTTTAGTTCATACTGAATCAATGAATGAGCGCTGCCTGACTAGAACGTGCCCCATGTACTGAAAATGCACCACAGACTGAAACTGAGCACCTAGGGGCCTGTTTCTCAGTTACATAAAGAACTTGTGAAGGGGCCTTAAAGTGCTTTCATTTAATATTTTGTAAAAGGATCTTAGGACAACTGAGAGTCAGGCCAAAGTTTGAGTTCTTAGTTTGGGCTTTTACATTCCTTTTCTTGATCAGAAAAACATAGGTTGCCTTTTTGATCTATAAAATACTGAGAACATATTTTTATCTTCGTTCAGGATCTCTTAATTCAAAAGACTCTCATTTTTAGTTTATAATGGTTGTTTCCAAAAGTCTCCATTGGGGCTTAATTAACTAACACTTTGTTTGCTTGCAGGTGTTTGGAATCCATGTAAATAAGTGGAAACTTGACAAGAAATTAGGCATCTACGTGTTGTTTCTTTATGCTGTTTTCCTGTGTTTCTCTATATTGATAGAGTTTAATGTCTTCACCTTTGTCAACTTCCCTATGTGCCGAGAAGAACTTTAAACCACAACAAGGAGAGAGACTGAAATTCTTCTGATTACACGTGCTGTAAATGACAGGAGGCATTTTACATTTCTACCTTCTTTCCATCAGTACTTTGAGTGTCATTCCTGCTTCATCAGCTAACAAGCACTTTTACCTGTGTGGAAGGAAAGAATACCTTTCTTTTAACATGCTAGCTCGAGGCAACCAAAGCATTTTCCTCCTTTTTGGATATTGCTGCTCAGTCATAAAGCTGCATGGATCTTATGCAGAACTCTAAAATGACCCATTTCTGGGATATTCTGTTGTGGTTTTCATGCTCCTTTTGCAGACAATCAACCACCACCACCAAGGTTAGCAAGAGGATGGGAGAAAAATCTTTATAGTTCTTTTGGTTTTGACATTTACTTGCCATGGAAGAATAAGAGGCAAGTTCAGAACTTTTCTTGGCTCAGTCAAAATATCTCGACTACAGGACCAGAAAGTCCAAGGCACATATCATGGCATGCACTGTTGAGGACATCATTTCCCCCTTCAAGTGCTCTGCTTATAAAGGAACTGCACTGACAGTTTTTGATGGCAGTGTTGAATATATATCACTCTCTTCAATGAACATGAACAATGTGGCAGAGAAAGAAGAGGAAATGGTTCTATGTTGTATCACTTGTGATGATGCACACTAAAAGAGTATCTGCATACTGAAGAAGAGAATTACATGCAGAAATTAGTACTTGAAAAATATGTTTTACCATTAATGAGGAATGCTGTATACATAAATATAAACTAACATTTGTGGAATATTACACCACAAGAAAAACTTTGCATTGGCCCTTGTAAGCCCATTGTGTAAATTTAGAAGAAACTAAACAAATAAAATATAGCTGGGTGCTCAGTAACTATCAGTTATTGATATCAGCTGAGAGTAGTATCTGAACATAATCCAGACTTTCAGACAACAAAACCCACCCTGATTATGATTAGATTTTATTTGATTGGTGGGAGGAAGAAGCTTATTTCATCAGTCAAGAAGCTGGTGTATTCTTCTCCATTTTTTATTTATTCCCAGAAGCTTAATGAAGATGAGTGTCTGACATTGAGCAGTGCAAATAAGAAACACCTAGACAAAAGCAAATCTGTCAAGAGAATATGGTCCTTGATTTGATTGCATGCAAGTTTTGAAGCATGATATACTTCTTTTTAAGCCCCAGTAGAAGCCAAGTTTTGATATCCTTTCCACCAGCATAAATCTGATATAAGGAATTACTCTGGATGTAATTGACAGCAAGATCTGTCCCAGAGTATTAAAACTAATGGGTAACATTCCACATTATAGCAGTCATATGATTGCAAATCACTGAGACAGTGTATTTTGAATTGCTACTAAAATTTAAAAATATTTTAAAGCTGTATATGAATGATCACATAAAGTTTCTAAAGAAGCACAGTTAACTTTATACATAGATTTTTTAATTTTTTAATGTTTATAAACCAAAACAAATCTATCAACTAACGGTTGATGCATTTTTAAATATATTAATATTTTGCACTTAAGACTATATATAAAAAATCCCTTTATTGTGTCAATGAGAACATACTATAAAACCTTAGCAAATAAGCACTAAATCAGAAAGTTCCTTATTTTGACAAAATAATTCTGTTTAGCCAGCTCACATGCGGAATACTGTTTACACCAGGCAATGTGTTTGCAATTAAGGCTATTTTAAAAATTATTTTGGTACAAATTAAAGAGTGTGTTCTGCTGTTGAATTTTTTTAGGAATTGGATCCTTTCAATGTAATCCTAAGGAAAAAAGAGCAACATATTTGTTATTTGCTTTACACTTTGTTACAAATGTCAGTATTAGTATCCATTTAGGGTTTTTCACCTTAATTAAGAAGTTATGTAGTTAAACTAGCCAGTCCTAAAGATGGCAACAAATACAGCATTATTAAAATGCTTTATTGAATAGGCAAAATGACAGTAAACACATTTGATCTCAAGTATGCCGGTGACCCCATTTCCAGGCATTCAAGACATTTTTGCTGCAGTGTAAAGCTGAGGAGATGGAATTCATGTTCATCTTCATGAGTCTTCTGTTGCAGAAAGGCTGTGAAGATGCAGCATACTGCTGCGCCACTGTAGGAGCATCCCTCTCTAGTCTTAGTCTCTTCCCTGCTATCTTTCAGGAGGACAGTTTGCTGTTGAAAATCTTGTGATGGCTTTGATATGAGGCTGAAAGGAGCAGAGAGAGAGGCTGAGTAAATGGGTTTTTCCGATGTTCTGCTGTTGGGTAGGCTTGGAGAACAAAACTAGCTGTCTCCAAGCAAACATTTGCTCTTCTGTGCACAGTTCAGGCAGCTCAGTTGTCTTTACACTACAGAAGAGTAGTTCCAAAATCTAGTTTTGAATGCCTAGTGATCAGCTGAGTTGACAGTGATGAAGGCATCAACGTTTACAGTGCCAGACCTAGCAAATTGTACTGTACCTTCATATTTCTGAGCCAGGCAACTTTAGAAGACTAGGGGCACCAATTTGTTCTGTAGCAAATATGCCCAAATATGCAGGAAATTGTGTTTGCTAATGCCATGAATCCTTCAGACATCTTTTAGAATTATTCTGCCTAAATTGAATATCACCTGCTCCAGAAAACCAGTATGTTCTGTTGTAGCAAGAGACAGTCTCAGAGGAAATACTGACCTTAAATCAAATGGCCGGTCCTGTCATTTATAGCCCTCCCTAAAACCCACTTCAGGACAATTTATATTGAATTCTAATGCTGCATTTCATGGGGTGGTTTCATATGCATCTTCTGCTATGAGGCAGGTATCATGCCATGCTTATCATTATAAATAACATTAGTAGGATTCTCCTCTGACACCACCACATGACCAGGGATGTATTGTTTGCCAAAGAATTATTAGATTCTGTATCAGGGCCTTGATGACACATAATCTATATGAAGTAGAGTCCCTATGTAGTTGTTATCCATATGCTAAAATAAATAAAGATGGCAGTTATAGACCAAGCCATGCAGATAAACTGAATGGCCCAAGAAAGATCTGATTGACAAATTGTTGTATGTCAGATAAACCCACATCAGACTGTATCAGTAATTCAGGAGGCTATTGCCGGGTAATAGCGGACTAGTGTCTTTCACATGTATAAAAAAAAAAAAAAAATTTGCTCATGTGGTCAGGAAACCACTCCAAATTTTGCCATTTTCCAATCAAGAAAAGGAGTGATTTGTGCTTGGCTCTCTGCAATTAGTACAATTCTATATTGCAGCTGTTCAGATTGTGTCTGTAAAATTTTGTAGCCATTTTGTTGTACTAACTGTTGCAAAAGTTAGCTGGCTGAGTTTGGAATGTATGTCACAATGTTGTGTAAGTTAATGTTCATCTCGAGTGCAAAGAAAGCTGGTGGATGTGAGAGGGAAAACTGTTACTGTGATCTGATAATTGCCACGATACTAACACTGAAAAGTAATACAACTCAGAAAAAGATATCCCATATCCAGCAAAGCTTAACTTCAGTAGGATTGATTCCATGCTTAAAGCTAAGCATATATCCAAGTGCCTTGCTGGATTGTGTCCTAAGATGACACCAGAGCCTGGTTTCTGGGTTTTCTGTCATATTCAGATCTTTTCATATTTTATTGGTTTTGTAGTCTAAAGATTTTATTTCTTTCTCACATTAAAAGGTTTGGCCAGAATCTGTGGACTTCTGCTCTGCTAATACCACTTTGGATTTCCACCCTTGTACATAAGAGAACTGGTTCCTTGTCTCAGACTTCAAAACTGTGCATCTGCCCTGGTGTACAAGCAGGATCAAAACTGAATTACAGCTGGCCAAGGAGAGTTTTTAGCAGCTCTTTTCCGCTGCACTGGAGTAGCACAGTCTCACATAGACCCACAGGGTGCAATCCTGTCTGTAGTGAGCAAGTGGGAGTGTTTCCATTGAGTTCAGCAGTGTTTGATTCCATTTATTTACCATAACAATTGCACTGCATTATAAAGTATTGCCTGAGTAAAGATTTCCGGCTCAGGATCTACATGTCTAAATCTAAAGAACTACAGTTATGGTTACCTTAGTGACTATTTGATGATCTAAGGGCTGCTCTCTGGGCTGAAGTCTAGCCTAGAAGAACACCTTAAGTCTTCCTAACAGGTACAGCATAGTCAACCATCTATCTCCTGGCTCAGTCATTGGCGTGCCAATTTTATTTTATTTTTATATGCTTGCTGCAGCTGTAACAAACATATAATTAGTTTCTGGGTTTAGATTATATTTGCAAACATTCTGTCAACATGTAAACAAATGGAAAAGGTCTTTACTAGTCTAATACTTGGCAATTGCAGAGAAGATTCTATTCTGTCTTTGATTTCCTTTGTGACTGTGCTTTAATTACACACACTTGTTTCTATTATGTGTTTGCTCTAGTTGCACAAATCCCTCATGAGTTTTGTTGTCTTCCTTTCTTGGATATCTTGCAATTGTAATGCCATTTATTTGTGTCCTACAGTTAGATGTTTTTGGTAGAGTGCTTTAAGCTGTGTAAATACTGCCTGATTATTCATACCAAGGAAAGATCAGACCTAATGTAATATGAAACAGACACTAAAATAACACTGATAGCCAGGTGAAACCAAAGAATCTTCCTAATTGAAATGCATCACCTTTGAGCATAATGTTCTGTCATTGCAAGCCTCAGATCTCTCAGTTATTGTGTTTAAGCACTCAGAAGAAAATCTCTGCAGCTCATGCATTTACTACACAATTTCCTTTCTATTTCTTTGAGTCTGAACTCCAGATTTTTCATTTTGTTGGGTGGTGAGATTTATATGATGGTTACACAGGTAAATGACAGTATTTAGTTCCAGCAATTCTGTACCAAACCCTTTATTATTCCCTTGAACTATTTTGAAAACTCTGTATGCAAGTGATCAATGTTCTGCTGAAGAGAAGAATGTCGTTCAACTGACATGTGCATTCCAGTTTCTGACCTACTGTGTACATGTTTAAAAACCTCCTTTTGAATAACTTGAGCATACACTTTTCTCACATTTCCCCCTGTGTGGGGTCCTGATATTTTCTCCGCAGAGAAAGCTGTGAGATCCTATACATCCCTGTCCTGAAATGTGAGATACATGTAGCTCCTTCTCCACAGGCTGAGATGGGTAGTGATTGTGGCGATTTGTACATCACGTTGTTCTGCTTGCTACCATACTTCTGACATACAGTGCACTGTCTGAAAGAAATGCCATTTGGATATTTTCTTACAAGAGTTGCCAGTTTGAATTTAATTCCGTTTATTTTTCATTTTTACTTGCACAAAGAATGTAAGCGATCATTGCCATCTTATCACTGAGATGATCTTGGTAAACTTGAAAGATAAATATAAAGGTTGATTTATAGCAATAGGGAATTGTGACAAAATCTAAAGGTATCAGAATATATCAAAACCAGGCAGGTATAATCTCTAGAAAGACTAATACCAACTGAGACGCTTCCTTTCAGAGGTTTTTTACAGCAAGATTATGGCCTTCATTCATATACCAGTTGTGTATGCAAAGAACACTTGCAAATCTGCTTCCCCAGCAGCATCTATGTTTCAAATGGCTGAAACTCTGCAGCAGAGTTGTGACCAAATTCTTGCCTTCGTGTTCTTTGGAGTGGTGCCAGTGCTCATTAATGTCCTGGTAGTTGGCACAAATTTGTATCAGTGGAACTGAGAGTAGAATTTGGCTCCCACTATCTCCTCTGTTGCAAGAAAGTATTTGAAATTGTTTATGGTCACTGAAATAACTTCCGAACCTTTTAAAATTCCCTGTGTTTCATACTTGCAGGCATTTGCAGTGCACCCTTAGGAGGTGCAATACCTCTTTAAATATTATTAAAACTTTCTAGAACTGCTTACTTTGAAAACAGAAAGGGATGGGTTTGTAAACTGTAAATAACAGAAATCTATTTATCATGTTATTTATTTTTTCAATGACTGTGACCTTATGCACTGTGAATGCTCTGTGATATGGGGTCCTTTGTACAGATAAATATGTCATGAAATCCAAATGGATTTAATGTGATAATTTGTTACAAAATGTTGGCATGATATTTGATTATTTTTGTTGTGAAAATTTTAAAAAATAGTTAATTCAGCATTTATAAAAGATTATAGCAGTCAGTATTGTAATGCACTATATAAAAATATGTACACTATCAATAAATTATATAAACAACTGGAGTCTTTGCTGTTTTTTTCTCAGATGATGAGAACATGTGAAACATTCTCATATTTATTGCTGAAAATCTAAAATTTCAGGACCCAACTAGGATATGTGCCTGGACTTTCTTGGTGAAAGCTGGACCCTGCTGAACTGAATGACAGAAGGCCCACATTTTCATCTATTCCAGGGAGTATCACCTGGATCAAGCTATTATTTGGGGTGAGTTAAGCGTATCAGTTTGATTCACAGCAATTCTGAAACACGCAGTTTGCTCTTTTGGGACTAGAAATGTGTGATTTGCTGAGAATGCAGTTTGCTGTACTGAGGCACTGATCCAGGAACAATTACGGCAGTCTCAGAAACACCCTGATCAAGAGTATTTGGCTGCTTCATCCCATGGTGTAGTGGTATCCAGCAGGTTCACACTGAGTACTGGATGCTGACTAGAGGGGATGGAAGCAAGGTCCAAAAGCCGCACAGTACTACTTTCCTTTCCCAGTTACCTAGGCTCCGGAGATAACTCTGAAGAGAAGGAATAATCCCTCTTACCCTTGATTGCCCTTTTCCAGCATCCCTGTAGGCCACCTCTGCATCTATGATGACTTCTGGTATATGTACATAGTCTCTGGTACAGTCTGTTCTGGGCTGACGAAAAGCTTTTAAATGCAGTTCTTGGAAAAAGAGGAGCTAAGAGTTAACTTTGTCTCATGTGCTGGTGTATTAACAATTTCATTAGACAAGAGTCTTCTCATGAATACTCTTTGCCAGGTTACTACCAGGAGATGCAAGTTAAAACAAAGCTTGACCTTATTTTTCTTAACCACAATGCATGCTTTTGGAATTCCTGTTGCTGTATAAACCTGTCATTAGCCACTGTGGGTTTTGTGCATCTGCAGAAGAGTCCTAGTGAAGTGGAGAAAAGGGATATCCTGCATTCTTGACTTTTGCATAAGGGTTTATTCTTTGATGTATGCTAGGCTAACTTTTTCTAAGCTGGGGAAAGGAAAAGATTCCTTCTTGCACACAGAATTAACTTTTAAAAATCAAAATCTGAATGTGGAAAGTACCTCTTCTTTTAATCCCCCATAGATTTGACATGATGACCCGTCATGATCTGTTATGTAATAGGCTCTATAAAAGGCACATAATCTATGGATTAGTGGCACAATAGGCATGACAATTCCTACGGGCTCTTATCATATGCCATATTATTGATGCAGCCGCTTCCTACTGTGTGGAAAGCAGAACTGTCGTATAATCTGTGCATATGCTGAAAGCCCTTTATTATAGCCAAAGTGCTCATTGTACTTAAGGGCTTCCCCCATAAGCCATTTTTAAACCTTTCCAACTCGGCTGCATCAAAATACAAAAAAGGGCTGCAACTTGCTGTGGCTTAAGATGAATAAGGGTGAATCAATCCTAGAAAAGACAAGAATTCCCCCATTCGGCTTGGATCTATCACAGAGAAGCGGCATTTTGCAGTAACTGCATATTCTTTTGTCATTTAGCTTTTGTATAATTGTTTACTTCCAAAGCCTGATACTAGAACACAGTGTCACATTCCAAACCTGTCAAATCTCTGGCTTAAAAAAAACACCCAGTAAAGCTCGGACAAAATTTCTTGTTAAAATTTGTCTTGATTTTCATATTTAAAATACAGAAATACTTAACTATGTTGCAGATATACTAAATATTTTGCAGAAAAATATGACATTATTTCATGAAGTTTGGCCAATATCTTCAACAAAACTAATTTCAAAACTTCAAATTTCTGAAATTTCTGATTCTTTAAATTGCAAATAGTGTGAAAGATCTCACAAAAAAAAAAAAACCACAAAAAATGAGCTTCTCTCAAATCATGTCAAACTGAAACAGCACCACAATACTGGATTTTTGTATTCTGTATTTTTGCAATTTTTTTTCCTGGGTCTTTTTAATAGTTCTAGTCCTTTTGTTTCTTCTTCCCTAACAACATCTTTGGAAAAACACTCTCTGAAAACTCATGTTCTGCATTTGCAAAATCTTAGGTCTTTGCCTCGGATGGCTGCATATTTGTGTGAACACAGATTTCCCCCATCTGGGCAGGTCCATGCAGAACAGCGCACCTTTACAGTTTTTTGTCTCAGCAAACTTACTTTCCAGCAAAGCAAGGGTAAACTCTGAGTGGGCCTGGTCCCTGTTGAATTGCAGTGGAAGGAAACGCAAACCTGGGGTAGAGTTGAATTTCTGTGATGCGTCTAGGAGATTGTTCTTACGCCAGTAGCCAAGGTGCATTTCAAAGGTGCCCAGCTGGTGAACAAATCTAGAGCGTATTTTTTTCTTGGACCTCTGTGCCCAGAACCAACAGAAGAATTCAGAGCTGAGATCTGACAAGCCTGCAGTGAGGGATGAGTGAATCTGAGCCAAACCCCTAAAAGGGCTAAATTCTTCAGTCAGTGAGTTCATCATTGTCTGAAAATGACTACGAGTTGGAGCAGGGAGCTCCTTAATTTAGTAGAAAAGAGCATTATGAGATACAGTAGCTGAAAATTTAAAACTAGACAAGGCAAAAAATCGGGTGTGAATTTAAATAATATCAACAATTAAACACTAAGACACCTTATGTAGAAGGGTGGTGAATTTTCCATCATGCAGCCTTTCAGTCAGGCTTCTTGACTTTCTAAGAGAAATCCTTCTGAAAGCTAGAAGATAAATTTCTTAATGTCAATAGAAGTTACAGGCTTAATCAAAAAACCACTGAGAAAAGTTTGTCTTGTGTTACACAGAAGGTGTGACTTGATGATCATAAAGTTCCCTCTGACTCCCCCTAGCTTAGTGCCAGCAGAATTGGCTCTGTGTTCTACCCTGACATCTAGTTTCCCTGGTGCGGATACACTGGCAGCTGCCTGGCATTTGCATTTCCGCTGTGGGCTGTATGGCACGGTCTACTTACTCTTAGAAAGCTGGGAAATTCCTTCTAAAGATAAAAGGGGCAAAAAGTTACCTTTGTCTCCCTCTCCGTTCCATGCAATTGCTTTTCTGTGCCTCTGCTTCATGCTTTTGCCTTATTTTTTCCATTATGTATTCTCCGAACATCAAATATTTCCGGAACAATAGGGCTGCCAAATAGGAGTGCCACTAGCGCTGTCTAACAGCACATCTGTCAGTCCCCAGCCTCCACAGCTGGTCTATCTTCAGTCAGGTTTCCAGTACAGCAAACACTACTCGACCACTTAAGTAACTCCAGGTCAAGTGTGCTCTGAGACTGACGGGAGCTTCACAGCATGGATAGCTGTTCATTTACTAGCAGTCTTACAACCTTATCATTAGCTTTTGCTTTAACTGGGATTTTTTTTGCAAAGCTGTCCTCTGCCAGTGTTAGACATTTCGTTTTCTCAGGTCCTGTGTAAATATAAAGGTTTCCAAGCTCCATCTGGTTCCAGTTACTCAAGCAATAGAAATACACATGCTTCAGGAATTTGCAGACGGAGACTTACTGCTTTGCTGCCTTATAAAATCCTTTACAAAGTTCACCATGCTCTGTTGCCTCCTGATATACCTGTAGTCTGTAAAACAATTTCCCCCGAAACTTACTTAAGTTAGAAAAACAAATAAGCTGACAGTCTCGGGCCCTTCTTTCCAATAACATTAACCTGCCTTCACTACTAAAAAGGGCTTTATAACACACGCACGCACGCACGCACACACACACCCTTGACCACCAAAGACTGCCTCTTCCTGAAATCCCCTGTTCATATAAATACAGGAAGTAGAAATAAGAGAGGCTAAAATCAGACCTTGGTAGTTTGCTTTCATTTCACTGCTTGTTTAGTCCTCTGCCCTCCGATACTACTGAGCCTGAAGCTGGTTTTAAACATCCTCCCCCTGCCGCCCCTTGAAATATCATCTTCGGTACAAAACCTAAGGATGTGGAGGTTCTGCTCAGCGATGGAAAGGAATTGCTTTCTTTACCAAGGAACTCTAAAGCCACTGTGAAACAGAAAGTGTCTTAAAGTTGCTGTAATGATGAAAACATCAGCAGGAGACAAGGGAGCCAGGGATGACTCAGGGTAAGTCCTGAATATTTAGTGACTGCTCATTTTTAATAACTGTCGCTTTCCTTTTCCTACTTAACAAAGAGCTCTCGGCTGCATTTGCGAGCTGGCTGCCGACTTATCAGCTACACAATCACAATGATGTGGCATGATTGTACTGTAATTTACAGTATTTCCTTTAGCTTACATGTTCCAGCTGAAAACAAACCGCAATACCTTTATTTAACTTGAATCTTAGCTATTTAGGGAAGAAGAAGGATGAATTCCAAGCTGCAGTTTAGGGCAAAGGACAGAATAAGGGAGTCCTGTGCTTTTGGAAACACGACAAATCTTTTTCTGGGAGGCTTGCTTTGTTTCTACTGAAACACTGAGAAGTGGATAAGGGCTCGTCCCTATGAGCTGACGGTCACTCCAGCTCCAGCATGCTAAGGTATGCACAAACCCTGTCCGCAGACTCCCAGGAGACTTTAGATGTGCTTTCCATTAAGAAAAGACTCCAGGCTTTCCTTGCTCCTGGCCAACAGACACTGCACCTTGCAGGATCGAACCCCAAGAAAACGTAATGGGAGAGAAAATGGGTTTTGATTGGGAGGGCAGTGAGCTGCTGGGATTCCAGGATCAGGCTGGAATCCGCCCAAGGCTTGATTGTATCATAAAGCCCATGCTGAAGCTGAGCATTTCTGTTTCCTGTTGAAAACAATCAGGGGAAAATTACATTGCTGCTGAACCCTTCAGTCCCCCCCTTGGAAAAACATATAATACCAGATATTAAGAGTATTTCTTATCTGTCTGACACACTTAGTCTCTTTCCCACGAATAAAAGCTCCCAGATGTGTCTGTGATGGGTGCAGTAGAAGAAGCTGTATAGGTGGATAGATATGGAATACTTGCATTTTCAGTCACTGAGTGCGCTGCAAGTCACTCCCCTTTGACTTGGAGCACACTCAGTCAAAAAGGGGATAAAATTGCTGCTGACAGGCTAGTGTGCTATAGTTTCACCATAGCACCATTCCCAAATACGCACATGAAGTGCAGGGGATGGAGGGAGAACGCTGCATTACAACTGTCACTGCTTTTGCCTCGTTCAGTTGTTTACATTAAGTGGAACAATGACACTCCTGTTCCAAGGTACAATTCCTCAGTTCCACTTAATGTTAAACACTGAGGGGCAAAAATCACACAGCCATAAGGAAAAAATGAAAGAATCCAATCCCTGTAGACCGCCAAGAGGAACTTAGTAGATGGCAATCCAAAGAATATGCGCTTTGCAGATATTCCCTGCATTTGTGATAGTTAAGATGCCAAGTTCTGAGAAACTGTAAGATTTATAGTGTTTATCTCTTTCTCAGCTTGTCTGAAAGAAGCCACATGCTAGCAAAGGTTTGCTTTCAGTTTAGAGTTGCAGGAGAAAGTAAACAAGCCATAGACCCTGGATTTGGACTGTAAATCAAATGGTTGCAGGAATATTGAAGCATGAATGGGCATGATGCATGTGTTCTTCATAAGTTTATGAGCATCTGAATAATTTAACAGAACAGCCTTTTATTTCATTAACTGATTGTCTTTATTTTCAATCTATTTCCCACTCATAAAAAGGAACTTAGGTATTTAAAAAAATCTGTTTTAACTCTCTCTGTTTACATGCCACAATGTTGCTGAAGATCCTCAAAATTACACTTCAGCATGCATACCTTGTGGCCTCCAACACATTACAGGATTAGAAACGTGTCTAAGTGATGTTTAGCTAACTTCCTGTTATGGTCACATTGAATTAGGTGCCAATTTCACAAAGTATGTGTCGATAAAATTGGTAGCTTTCAAAAGAGATGGTAACGTAAGGCAAGCTGCCAATGGAGAATTTGGACCTGATTTTAAAATTCTGTGCACAAAAATTGCATGAGCAATTGCTGAGATTGCACCTTAATTCACCATAGTCTTCAGGTTATTAATTAAATAGGAAAGCTTACTCACATGCACAGAAATTATGACAATGCAAATTATCATAAAAGTACCCTAGGAACTTGAAAGTATCCATGTATCCATTCCTAGTAATGACTGAAGGGTCTGTTCTGCATATAGCAAATCAATAAGGAGGTTTTGCTGACTTGCACCTCTGAAATGGCAGAAAGACACTGGGGAGAAATGTGCCTCCAGAATTAGTAGCTCCTCAGAGAGGAATGTGTGTAGCTAGGGGCTGGATAGAAATCAATCTAATCAAATTCTTCCAAAATGGGTTGGGAGAGAAACAGGGAAATTTAACCAGTAATTCTGACCTAGAGTCAGGCTAACTCCTAGGAACGTTAGTAAGTGGTGAGATCACAAAACATCTGGACAAATGTGAGCTGATTGAGCCTGGTGACCACAGTTTCATGAAAAGGTATATGCCTTCATTCCAACATCTAGCAAATGTATGGAGGAGATGATGAGGAGAGCAGACAGGAGCTGAGACAGAGACATAACATGCAAATATTAAACAGTCCTTTGGGATAATGGCTGGTTCAGGTAGCTGGGATGGGTTACAGTGGTTCTCATTTCTGGGGCACCGGGCTGCCTAATGAAGTAATGATTGTGCATCTTTTCAGTGAAATGTCTTTTTAGCACAAACCACACCATCACAGTTGACAGATTTCATGCAATGAGTGTAGATGTAAAGAAGTCAAGCACTGGAGGAATCTGGAAACTGAACTCTCATAGGTTCACAGATTTTAGCTTCAAAAGGGACTGTTTTGATTGTCTAGTCCGATCTCCTGTGTAGAGCAGACCAGAGAACCGCTTTGGTAAGCACCCTATCAAACCCATGACTTCTGCTGGAATAGGAGCTTTTAGATACTTGTTGGCCACAAAAGCTTTCTTATCAAATGAGTCTTCTGCCCAGGCTACATATCTGTCTCTGCAGTGGGGTAAATAAATCTAATAGCAACATTTACAGGTTTGAACTGAGAAAACGATTTTTGAAAACTCCTCAAGAGCCGTCCCTTGTAAAGGACTTAATCTAAGCTTATTTGAATCAGTGGAACAAGTCCTGTTGGCCTCAGGAGGTCTTGGATGCAATGCAAAGTACTGCTCAAAGAAAACCTCAACCTAGAACATGTGAGATGTGGTGTTTAAGTGGGGAAGGGACAGTTCAGGAGCTGGAAAGAAATCAGTGTCATCAAATCTCTCTGCTGTCTGTCAAACTCTGATAAGGGGTACACTTTTCAGTCCTGGGGGCTGGTGCTTCTCAGGAAGGAAATGTCTGTGCTCAAGATGCATTGCACCAAGATCGGGATATTACTGTAAAGATACAAAGAAGGAGGTGCTCTCCAAAGATACCCGAATTTTGGTGCATCCAGAGAGGAGACATAAAATCTCCTGAAATTCATTTAACAGAAAAGCATGTTTACAACCACACTGACTTATCTTGTGATCTTTCCAGCGCATTTCAGTAAGTGAGTACTCACCAAACTTAGCGGATGCTTTGAGCACATTTTGCAGTGATACTGCACAGAAGGTAGCACAGAAGGCAACCGTCCCTTTGTTTGCTAGTGGGTAGACCACACTGGGAATATTGCCACTGAGTAGGGAACTCCTCATCACTGCAGACAGTCTCATACCAGCGTTTACAGGAATGGGGACATGAAGGTAAGCAATATTCTGCTCATCTTCTTTCTACTACAGTTTCAGCTAAATAGAGTTTTTCACTTCCTGTCCTAAATGGCTATGTGCTGGTTTGTATTGTTGGCTTTCCAACCTAGAGGCAGCAGGGGCTGAAAAATGTTCACATATGTGTGCATGCATCTCTTTTGCTCTGTGTGTACAGGTGTACAGGTATACATGTAAAACAGTGTGTCCTGGAGAGTAGCTGTGAGGACTGCTTGGCACAAATTTGGGCTGGCTCCATCCCTTATCAAACCATATGTACATACTTCAGATATCTCAGAGATTATCTGTTTTATAGCATTTTTCCAAATGATAGTAGGACTATATTTTAACTCATCCATTAGTAAATATAGGCGGCTTCTCTGAGATCAACAATATAGGCTTGTGAGACTCAGAAGGATCGCTAAAACGACCTGAAAAATAGGCATAAAAGCCAATACCTAAACCCAATCCATTAGAAAAAGAAGCTGCAGCAAGATTCTTTCCCAGAGTTTTAAACACTTGCCTGCTTTCATTGCCAAAGAGCACAGAAACTGAAGTGTCTTAGTGAAACTAGGACAAAATATTGTTCATCACAGACCTTTAGCCATTATAATTTTGGAAGGGAGGAGGGTTTTTGCATTTGGGAATAGAAAGAAATAGTTCTTTGGAAGGGTAACTAGAAAGAAAAGGCAGCTGTTTGGAATGACTGATCAAATTCTAGTGCAAATGGATCTGTGAGTAGAGTGTAGGTATGCTCATCAAAAGTCCTGTGATGTCCCGGAAGACTATTGCACCTTCCCAACTGTATCACAAAGGCATTCCCCCTGTGTAGGGAAGGGTGTTATGTATGTTTGTGATTGTTTAGGTTGCCCTTTGTGAGGAATTACAAGTGAATGACAATGAATGTAAATATTTAAGAAGTCATTATGAGATTCAGAATTAGAAAGAACCAGGGGAAAGCATGTTTAGCACATGTTCTCTAGAAGACCAAGGAGAGGTTATAATCCCTCTTGCCATATTATCATCAGTACAGAGCGGTCCTACAGTTAAAGGGGGTGGGATGTGCTGGGACAGACCCAGTCTTGGCAGCCCTGGTGTTCAGAGCAGCAACTAGATCATAGATCACTGTGCTAATCTGGGGCCTTACATGGAAGAGACTTCTGAGGAATTAAAACAGGAATAGTTACAAACCTGATATGTTTGGTCATTAAAAAAAAAAAAGCATAATATTCTGTAGGTTTGAAGTATTCATACTACCAAAGAAGACTTCAGATTTATCTTTCTGAATAGTTATGGATCAAAACTGAGAAAACAAGAATGAAAGAAGACTGTGTTTCACTGCAGAAGAGTAGCTTTAAGAAGGCCTTCAAGAACCAGTGGAAGCAGTTAATGCAAAGTCACGCTAAAAAGGCAATTAAGTAGCAATTCTTGGATCTCAGAGTAGGCACTGGTCTAAGCAGTGGTCTGCAATTCAGCCTGTGTCCTAGATTACTTCCTAATCCTAATTTTGAGATTATTTTTTTCTGTGGTGTTGGGCAGATATTTCACCAGGAGTAACTAAAGTGGAATCTCCAGAGTAAATCCTCATCTAGAGCCAGGTAGGAGCTAGACTACATCACTCAGTTGTCTTTAATTCAACTTCTGTCCACCCACCCCCACACATGAGCCCTCCAAGGAGCTCCTGTGACCTCTCACAGCTGGCTCTGGTCCCTGCGGAGTCACTTTTCTGGTAATCAAGTACAAAATCACCTGTCTCCTCCAACTTCTTCATCCGTGGGGTTCTGACTGGCTGGCAGTTCACGCTGGAGCTGCCCCCAAGGCAGTGGGACTGTGGATGAATTTCTCCTCAGGGTCGCTGCAGCCACATCCATTTGCCACAGCTGCACATTGGATTACTGAACCAGTTTGAGGCAAGGGCCTTCTCCAGCAATGAACATGCCCTTATTCTTAGGGAGGATTGGGGATGCTTCTGCAATACAGATAAGTAAATAAGTAGACCCCTAAGTAAATGGTGCTTATTTTCAAAAATAATCTGAAAAGTCAAGACCTCGTGCTTGCTGATCTTACCCTCCCTGTTCCACAGTTGTCACAGATATGAATAATAACTGAGTAGCAGCACTACAATCACCAGAGCAACATAAGAATTGATTAACTGAAATTTGTTAAGAGTTTTTAAGGTGGCAAAGGCAAGATGATACTGATGTTTAGAGGAGAAGGGCTTGAAAACCACTGTTCTGTTCAGAGGAGGTACGTACCTCAGTTTCTCAGGGTTGCAAGATCTATAGCAGAAATTCTGCTGGTGAATTAATTATGTCTATTTTAGGAGAAATAATTTCCTCCTATGGGATGTTTAATTTGAGGATGAAGAGATCAAAATTCTGCCAATCTTTTGTTTCCCCAATTACATTTCTGCAAACTTTTAGGGGGGTTGTGTGTGGACAGGTAAGTGATTGTTTTGCCACTGTGAATATTTGTTGATCATTATGTCTGAGCTGGAGGGGTCTGGAGTGCTTGTTAGGTATTTTAGAATGCTAAAAACCTTCAAACATTAATATTCTAATATCATGCCAGCCTGTCTGCCTGTAAGAGAAAATGTCTGTCTTAAAATTTGGGCACAGGTGGTACATAAGAGATTTAATGAAGGTGCTTTCTTCTCCAGAATTTGCTGAATGAGAGGAGGCAATGCCCTTACAGCCCTGGTGGGCATGGCCTGGGTTACTGACTTTGTTATCAGAGCTGTAGGACTTGTTCAAAGCTAGGTCAGTTTACTAGAATTACTAGCCATGGGCCGCAGGGGACAAAGTATGGCACTTGTGGGGTGAAATCAATAGGGGCTGCCAGTGAATTTGAAGAGCAAAGTACTTGAGGAGATATATATGACTGAGTCCTGTCCTGCATGCACACCACTTGAATTAGGGTGTGCAGCTCTTCTAGGAGAGCCAGCCAGCAGTGGAGTACTCTGAAATTCATGGTTACAGGGGCAAAGTGGGAGATGTAAGGGTGCTGGGCACACCCAGGCTCTGGCACTGATTAAGCTGCACAAAGAGAAACAGCAGTGAGAAGACAGCCAAACAGGCAGGCAGACATTCATAGGAACTATCCGCCAGAAAGGGTGCACAGCATCTGCAGGGGTTAAAACCTGGCTGTCAAACCATTTCTATACTTCCCTGCCAGAGAGGGCTGCCTGTGGTATGCAGGGTAGAGAAGTGGTGTCCTTGTGCAACGGTTGCACCCCATCTGCTGTGGAGGGGCGTGGGGCTGTTATACAAAGTTGCTTGTGTGTATGCTGTATTTTCTGCAAAGACCCTCAGCACCCCACTCTTCCTCCACCACTCTGTTTGGCATCCATGATCTGCTCTTACAATGTAGGAACACATGTGCCAACCCCATCCTCCCCCTTGACGGAAGGAAGCCCTCAAACACAAATATGCACATGGCTGAGTTGGAGCCACATGCTGGTGTGAGTCTGGAGTAACTCTCCGGAGTTGGAGAGGGGCTGAGTTCAGAATCCATCCCAGGTTGTAAGGTGCTTGCTTCTGAGAGAGGCAAGGCAAGCTTTCAGGTGGTGTTTTTGAACTGTGAAGTTTGGTCTGTGTGTATGTGGGTGAAAGTACATGACAAAACAGCACTGCAAAGCAGCTGTGGTCAAGCAAGCAGCTCTATTTAAGCTGTGCAAATATAAGAAAGCTCCAAGCATCACCCAATATGGTAAATGTTGTAGCCACAAGCCTTTCCTCTGTCCATTTTGTACCTCTCTGAGCTATCTAAAGTAATTCTACCCACCTCCAGAAATGAGATCCCTGCGTCAATATACCCCGCTGGAGTGGGAATGTTAAGGCGATGTTTCCCTCAAGATATCAGCTGCGAGAGATTTGGCACGCTTAGCTCCTCTTCGCCTGCACCCAAAATAGTATAAATCTTTTTGCAAGTGAAGATGATTACTTGAGCAGCAAAGGATTAGCAGATGTGAGCATTGCATAGCTGGTTAGGCTAGTCACATTTTCCTAAATAGATATTCTATTAGATGCACGCGAGCCAGGGAGTGCTATGGAATGTAGCTCTTTCAAATAGATTAATATATACATACATATCTGTGTGCCTTTCCCAGACTTTCCATCACCTTTCTGCTAAACAGGGAATATATTTATGTCTGAGTAAAGGATTCCTGCTTTCTGCATTACTGGTACCTTTAAAAGGGACAAGGTGTTTTCACAAATCATAATGACATTTTATGATTAATATAAAGCCCTTGTATGTAAGAGAGGATCTCCGGGTGTTTTCATGAATATTAAGCCTCCCAACAACCAGTTGAAGGCAAGTATCTACTACTGCCATTGTAGGAAGGGAAACTGAGGAACGAGCTCATGGAACTGATTTGATTATAGTCACTTACTTTGTAGCCCAATCCCCTGGATCCTTGTGAAGCAGTTAAACCCTGGCCTTGCCCCAGACCATCCTTTAGGTTTGGGGTGGTGCCAGAAACAGAATCCAGTTCTCAGAAAGCCTTTTCTTTTTGGTGGATGAGTTCCCTGCTGGATTACGGAGCTGAACCAGCTTCCTCGGTGTTTACACAGCCTCCACAGCTGAGGCAAGAGAAGCAGCAAAAGTGAAGTGCTGGGAGTGTGTGCAAGTGGAGTCAGGGGACTGCCCTTTCTGCAGTATCCCGCCACTGCCCTGGATTAGGACGAGCATGAAAGCACACCCTGAGAGTTGTTCTCTGAGGCAGGGCTGCAGTTCTGGCTCAGATAATGGTCCTGCAAGGGCTGGGGCTGCTGGTATTTGCTCTAGGTGAATTGCTGGGGTCTGTGGATCAACACTGTCCCTGGTAGGGTTGAAAGACCTGTCTTACTGCTCGAAATTATCTCCTGACCATGTTAATTAGTACTTTCTATTTGCTTTTGCAAGGCTAATGAATTGTTGGGGAATTTCAAGTGCTTTGTTGAAACCAACTGAATACATACAACCTTTTGGATGCTGGGAAAACCTTGCCAAATATAGGGAATCCACGCAGCTCAGGTACACCCCTCCTGTGGCCCTCTGAAGAAAGCCAGTCTTTTGAAGCCTCTGTCTTGTAAAAGCAGCTGTTGGGCAGAACTGGAAGCAGCTTCAGCCCCTTGTGAACTGGATTAAATTCTGTGCTGCTTGGGAGAATTCACCAAGGAAACAGAGAGAGACCAAAAAATAGCGGAGTCTGGAGACTGACAACTCTGCTGGCTACCTGCAACACTGTTCTATAAATTGCTAGCAGACTTCTAGGCAAAAGAAGGTTGTCCCCCATATTTGGCTAAATGACAGCCTGGGACCTGGCCCAACCTTTTATCTTGCCTGCCAAGAATTTTTCTCTCTCTTCTCTCTCTCCTTTTTTTTCCCCCTTGAGTTCTCTCCAAGGAATTTGTCGCTCCTGATAGCCCCCACAAAAACAGAAACCAGGCAAAGCTCAGAGCTTCTCCTGCTGAATTAGCAGACAGGAAAGAGCTTGGCTTTGGACAACTTTCCTTTCTGTCCAGAGGAGAAATATGTAACATAGGACATTTTGGTGCAATTCTGTAATCCTTTCTAAGGATTAGAAGTTAGTTAGTTTTAGAGTGGATCTCATTGGTAACCTTTCCAGCCAAAAGGGAAAGTGACTGCATTACCCTCCCAGCAGGGATGGGTCCTCTGGGCTGGGAAACCGTGGTAGAGATTGCCTGAGGGGCACCGTGAAGAGCAGCCCGCGATAGGGGTGGATGGTAGGGGTTAGTCCCTTGGCCTGGCACTCTGATATCTCCCTTTGGTATTAGACCTAGCTATCTAGGCCTAGCTTGGATTCGTCCTGCCTAACTTTCGGTGTTTAATTGTTGTGTCCCATTTAGGAAACTGTGCACCCATGAGGATCTCTGGTCTTACTGGAGAAGAAGCAGCTCCAGGGAGTAATTCAGGGTGACTGGTGCCAGTGGGCTGAATACAAGTCAAATATTTGTTCATGCCTCACCGAGCTGAGCAGGGAGCCAGGCCAGAGAGCTACGTCCAGCACAAACCTTCTTCCACCCTCCCGCTCCCTGAGTCAGAGTCAGATTGTCCCAGGGTCAGACAAGCAATGGCAGCCTGGAGGTGGGTGCAGCACTGATGTTTTGAGGAGGACGTGGCCAAGGCAGCCATGTTATGGATTGTCTTAAACTGCTGTGAACCCACAGCCTTTGGCTCATGATTTATTTACATCGTAGCCCTGGTGACCAAGTGACCATAAACACTGTTGAATGAACAAGCTTGAGGTCCCAGCAATGGTTTAGCTGGGTCTGCAGGAGCTGACAGACTTGCCTTGCTGCTTGGCAGGTTTTGTAGTCACGTGCTGAGCTCCCAGCCACCACAGGGACATTTCAGCAGTTTCTGACACAGCTCCACTAACCAGTCCTTTGGCCCCAGGCTGTCCCACCAGCACAGGATGATGAGGGCCATGCCCACCCACAGGGCAGGGCATTCAAATTAGCCCAGCAAACTAGAACACCTCTCTCATCCTTGTGGTGGGGGACCATGCCCTTTCACCACCTTTCCATAACCCTGAAATACCCCAACAAGCCTGTTTCTTCTTCTTCTCTCTAACCTTGCCTCAGTGTGAATGCAGGCAGGGATCCTATCAGATCATAAAGCAAGAAATAAACACATTTTTCCAATGCCTAATCAAAATTAAATATGAGGAGTATGAAATTGCTGGAGTAAGGCTTAAGGATGACAGACAAAGAGTAGGTTCACAGATTTAGATATTTTTTTTTTTTACTAACAGCACCATGTATTGAAATGCATTCACACTGACATTGGAAGGAAATCTTACCCAAAATATGAATATTCATCTGTAAGTAAGTCTGCAGATCAGTGACTGAATGACTGAAGACCGTTTGCGTGGTGCCTTAACGAGAGGGGGAACCTCTGAAGGCCTGTGCTTTGCTCCTTGAGATATTGCAGGATGAAAGTTCAATGGATTCACTTCCCTTGGCAAAATGGCCATTTCTAGTTGCAAATCATGACTGAGATAAGCGTTTGCAGGTGTTTCTTAGAAGAGGGGAAGACTGCTCAGCTTTATGCAAGTCTGTGTGGTTAGAGCCTCATATCTTGTCAGTCTCAAATGTCTACACTAAATTCACTCACAGGGTGAGGAAAGCCATTGCTTTTTATAACTAGTCTGATGTTTCTTTTAATATTTTGCCCAGGGTTTTGGCTCTGACACGTCATGCAGCTTCAAATAATTTTTAATATATAGGATTTGAAACAGAGTGGCTTTATTTAAGCAAAACTATGGTGCATTCTTAATGAAGTTTGAATTTGGAAATTTCTCCCTCCCCTTTATTTTCCGTTTCCCTTTCCCCTCTTTGTTAAGTGAGTACAATATAGAAAAGCATTCCCCGGGTTTTCATTCCTGTCTTCCTTCCTGGCGCCCTGGCCCTGCAGTCAAAACAGGGGGTGCTCTGGGCTCCCACCACTTCAGGTGTTTTTCAAAGGCACGGAACAAACCCATCTGTCTTCTGTCCAGCTGGTGGCTCTGCTGGGCCCTTCTAGTGCACTGACAGCAGAGGGTGAGGAAGGTCTGTGACTTCCTTATGTTCTTACAGCTTAGGAAATTGTTTCTCTTCTTCCAAACATTTACTTCTGGTTCCCGCACCTCACAAGCCTTTCCAGAGAAGTTAAAGTAGAATTATCCAGCAAACACTTTTGCAGCTTTTTGTTAAGGAAAATGTGCTTTCTTTGGCTGCTCTGACCTTGCCAGAAATGACTCCTGGCTAGGCCCGCATTTCCGAAGCTCTCTTCTTTGCAGTGAAAGGGCCTTGCAGAAGTATAAATTATCCTTCGTTGCCTGCACACAAAGAAAAATCTTTAGTTTTGCTGATATGCTGAAATTCCTGAGAGAATAATTTGGGTTTGAAATAGGCAAAGGACAAATGACCTGAAAAGCTCTGGTTTTGAATACGTGGGGAGAAGGGCTTATCTTTAACACAGCAACTGTCTGTTGTTAGTAAGGGAGTAGGCTAATAAAACTTGCAAGGTGGTTTTGACTTGCAAAAGTATGTTTTGACTGAGTAAAAAGAGAAGGACGGTTGATAAGATATTCTGAGACAAATTGTTGAATGCAAAATATATATGTGCAAGGTTACATAAAGATAGCAGTATAATTTGTGAGATGAATACAAGCCAAGTCATGTTACACCAGTAGGATATAGTAGCCCCAGTCCACTGTGGAGCCACAGGCGGCATATACCATCTGCATTAACTTCTGCATTAATGAATGCAGGAAACAGCTAGACTGAAGAAAAAAAAGGACTTTGAAAGAAGGCCTCTTCCTTCAGGGAATTTTTGATGTTTGGTTTTTATCTTGTTTCTGCCCATGTCATGGCTGTGAGTGTGAGAAGGCTTGTTTGTTAGTAGAACTGACCTGGGTACTAGCAATAATGTGAATTAACTTGTATTTTGTTTAGGTTTTTTATGCATATGCAGTTCTTTATAATATACATACCTTTGTCTATGGAAATGGAGGGACAGACCTAATGAACCTAGGAAACATAGTGAAGCTAGCAACTTAATAAACATTTAGTTGCACCTCCCTGCTCCTTGAGAGCACTCCTGAGCCGAAAGATTGTTGGCAGGGTCAAACAAGAGGGTTTGACAGGGGTATTGCTACTGCTTCACTGTAGGCACTTGCAACTAAGCTTGACTAATTTTGAAGGAAGAGCAGCTCTTCTAGAGGAGCTGAGGGCTGGCCCCTAACACCTGAGATGCACACCCCTGCAACGGGAGCTCTCTCTGAGTGACTAGAGCAGAAACCCAAGCAGGTAATGCAGCTGCTGCAGTTGGGTAGTTTACGGGAAGCACTGCAAGCACCCCCTCCTTCTCTCCTGAGCGACTTGGCCCTGCTGCTCATGCCGTTAGAGAACAATCATTGGTCTTAATCACCGGGTTTGCACTCTGATGAGTGACAGTGGTTACATGTCCCTCCCAACATCAGTATCTCCCATCCAGCAAGCCTTCTTCAGAGCTGACCTGACTCCTGACCTTTGAACAGGGGCAAGATTCTGCTCAGTTCAAAATCCGGATAAGCTGAGGTCATGTCCTTTGGCTGCATGATGGCAATAATGAGGAAAAATACATTTGTTAGCTTTAAACCTGATAACGGCAGCAGCCAGGGCACCAGAGCTTAGCACAAGCTAAGTTATTCTGCCAGTGAGCCCCGTGGTTTTGCGTAGAGCCTACTCCTGTGGCTCAGCTAACATCCTTAAAGCTAGCTCAGCTATCCTTGCTGTGCTCTGCAGGCAGCAGTACAAGTCCACACAGTTACTTCAGTGTGATGCTGGTCTATCAGACCTTCAAACTGAGCCCTGTACTGTGTAAGACAGCAATCCGGTGTCATATGTGAGCAGAAAACTGTCTGTGGCCACTTATTACTTATTAGATCAACACATGAATTAGCATTCTTCCACCTGCACAAGTGGCCATTACATTGTTACCCCCAAGGAATGTAACAGCACTTGCTCATTTTTGTGATTTCCTCTGTTGGTTTCTGTGACTGGGGAGGAGAGGGCTCGGTGAGCTGGTGAGTGATTTAAGGGCAGATGAGCTGTCCCACACCTGATCCCTCTGTGCCCGTTAGTGGAGCTCCCAGGCAGGCTGATGACTTGCTCCACTTTGGCAAACGTGTGTGAACATGTGCAGGCAGGGTCCAGCTGGGAAGAGGTGGATGCCTGCAGTCTGTGTGTGCAAACCCCTGCTAGCCTTCACAGAGGCGGGCAATTTGGAAATCCCTGGCAGGTACAGAAAAGCTCACAGAAGTGAGCCTTCAATTGCAGGGTGCAAAACTTCACTGCTGAAACTGAGGGTACCTGTAGCAGAAAGTGGAGTAGGTGGGGTACAGAGAGGTTTGCTGAGCTATGAGGTCTCAGGGTATTTAGGAGACCCTTGGTTTGCCTTACCTTTTGGCAGCTGGAACAGCTGCTGCCTTGGCTATTAAGCATGGTGCTTTCCAGGCTGAGTGGAAAGGCCTGGACGTGCAGAGCATCAACTGTAGATCAAAGACCAAACAGACGAAGGGTGAACATGAAAGCAGAGTGGAAACAAGGAGAGCAGTGAGCAAGAGGAAGTGCTCTGCCAACCACAGGTTGTCCACAGAACGCAGTTTGAGAAGCACAACTTCCTGAGCTACGCGTTTGTCACCAAGGTGGACCAGTAACACAAGCATTCTGCAAGGTAGAAGGGACTACTGAACAGGCAAGCCTGCCTCATGGGACACAGTGAGCCTGTCATGTCACTTCCATTATCCAATTTTTCTGTACATCTGAGAACCTTACACTGCAGGAAGCTCCCATAGCTTGCTTAACACCCTACATCTTTTCCCTTTCTTTTTGCCTATCAGACAACAAGAAACTTGTTTTTTATTTCTGACTAAAGGGTGGCAATCAGCTGGGTGTGATGTCTGAAGACCTCGAGAACTTTCTTCTCTTTCTGCTTTTTGGGTTTGTCATTGTGGGTTTTTTTCCTGTTTGTTGGTCTGATTTTTGTCAAATCTCTTGGCTCTATTATGAAAAAGCATTTACTAAAGCCTGAATTTTCTGTGAGGCAGTGTTAACATTTGGTGCACAAAGTTAGCTGTTGTGCTATGGTTTTTTCCCTGTGTCACTTTGTTGCCTTCCCATCTTCCTAATACTCTGTTTTATGGTGAAATGACTCAAGAAGTTTACAGATGACAGAGCTCTCCTTGTAGCTAGCTTGGGTGCAGTGCCTCAGTTCCACCACCTGTTGGAAGAAAGAAATGGGAATCCAGCAAGGTGACCCAAGCCAGGTCCAGAAAGTAAATGAATCCTTCTCCTCCATCGTGGATTAGTTTGATCTGAACTGATCAAGTGAGCAAAGATGGGCTGGCTTATGAGGATAACAAGAAGGCATCGAGAAATGACCACATCTGAGAAGGAAGCAAGATGAAGCTTGATGTCCTCTAGCTGGGGCACAGCATAACTTCCCTCACAGTGAACTGAAAGTAACAGCACATGAATTCACGTGTGTCTGAACAAAGATTTTTAATGAGTCTATCTAATCAGAAGTGATACCAAACCAAGGAAAGCATAGGTAGCTATGTATGTAGCAAGGGTCTAACTGATGAAACCTTGTTGCACTTCTTTTGCTGCTACTCATGTAACTCTGATTATTCCTTCTCCAGTGCGCTGGGTTCAGAACTTCATGCTCTTTCCAGCGGGAAGGAGGCTATGAAAAAAGGGATACAGAGATCTGCCTCTGTCACCAGTGGCAGAGAGCCCTGCAACTGAGTCCAACTGTGTTGGTTGTGACACGGGATGTAAAATAGGGCTGTGACTTTTCTGTCAGTCTTTTAATCTCGGCACCATCATCTGACCCGTCTCCACGAAGCCCCGTGCTCCCAACTCTCTCTCAGCATTGTCCATCTACTTCCACCAGGACCGGTGTGTCAGCTTCAGGAGCTTCTATCTTTTCCTCCTGCTTCATGTGCTCCTTGTAAACTGTGTCGCTGTGCTTGAAGGGTTTCCACATGTGAGCTTCAGACACAAGCTGGCTTGTCCTGAGTGGTATCCCTTCACCAGGTGGCTTTGGTGCAAAAAGTTGCTCTTCACCTGGCACATGGAGTTTATAGCCACTTGTCTGTCTTTCTCCCTCAGTAGCAAGCCAGCTGGCACACATTTTAAGACCTGTGGTGCCTGCTCTGCTATAAATATAAATATACCAGAGTATCTCTTTCCTTGAGGACAGCACAGCAAACCCTTGCTCTTGCTCTCTCTTGATGTCTTCTAGTATTCAGGGGGAGAAATAAAAGCAATCAAATGTAATAATAAAAAGCTAGCTCCTAATTCTTACACCTAGTCTATTTAAACAACGCTAAGGCCCTCAGTCTTTACTTATCTGTGCATTACAGAGCATTTGGTTTCCGATTTAAGATTTAATAATACCTGATGCATCTTCTCAGATCTGGTCTGGTGACAGGCAGAAGCTGCAAATGTGCAGGAGTGAAGAATTCATCTGACAGTCCCTGCTGCTGTTGCACACAATTTGTGAGTGTCTCAGCTGCCTCAGGAAAATTCGGAGTGACCAGGCCTATACAGTACAGCCAGGAATCCCTTAGTGTCAGCAAGTTTGTGACAATATTTCTAAAGTCCCTTGCAAAGGTACGCCCAGGCCTGCACCTGCATGAAATTCAGTGGATTATATCCCCTTGCAGTTCCGATGATTTCTGGGAATATTCAGCTGCCAAGTGTGGCTCTTAATTTCTAAAGCAATGAGTCATGGTGACGTCATTACTTCAGTGCACAGTCACTGTGCAATAATTCAAATCACCATTGTCGTTATTATTACTTCCAACAAGCAACCTGATACCTTCTGCCAAACTGGGGCAGGTGTGTGAATGTAACCACTGTGCAATTAATTAACCTGTGTTGCCAGTCAGTATGCAACACACAGCTCCCTGCATCCCAACTGAGTTCAATTTAGCAGAGCGGCTGCAGGATTTGAAAGTACTTTGCAGTAGAAACTCAATTAAAAAAATGAAAAGCAGGCAGCTCTAGGGCCAGCTTTTCAGCTTCACATCACACCTAACAAAAATGAGCACCTGCCTCTATCAGTCAAAGGGTTTTGCAGGACTGTGGGATAAGGAGGAGAGAGTTGCATGTTATTTCTGAAAACTGTGAGCTTAGAAATCATCTGATGCATGAATTCTGAGTGAGCGAAATAGCAAAGGCCGGCTGCTCACCACGGTGACCCTGCAAATCCCTTCAACTGGCAGCACAGCAAGAACCCGGGAGCTGCCTGGGGTCCCTCCTCTCTGTGCAGCTACAGAGCTACTGCGGAGCCAGATTAAATTGCTGGATTAAGCGCTCCCACAGCCTGGCATCTGGATCTTTGTGACAGCTGTGCCCAGGAAAGAAGTCAAGCATCAGTGCCATAACTGCGTCAGCTGGTGTGTCATGGGTCACAGCATTACAGCTGGAAAAGGTCTGTTAGGTCATTCACTCCCATTTCTTAGCCAGCGCAGGATTTGACTCAATAAAGTGTTTGCTACTGCCCTAAACATGGCATTTTAAGAGATTTGGACAATGCAATCCTCTTCCCCTTCTCTTGGGAACTTACCCATCATCTGTTATAACTTGCTGCCAGGAAGGTTCAGCCTAACATTCCCCTGTTTTAATATGATCCCGTTAATGACTTTTCTTGCCTTTCCTTTTTATCAAAGCCTCCCCTTTCACTGAGCTGTCCTTTCCTCCCCCTGTACAGGTACAATAGCCTGCTTAGTTCCTTCTGGGCTGCGCTGGCTTTTGAGGGGAGGATACCCCACACTAGGGTTCTCATTCCTGAGGGCCCCCAAAAGGCTGCATTCCTGTTCTGCCAAAAAGCCTCATTCACTGCCCTTAATTATCTGCACTGAAAGACCCCACACGCTCAAATTGTGAGATGTTTCCACTAAGACAAGTATTTTCAGACTCTTCATTTTTTACCTTGTATGTCTAAGTTTGGAATTATTTTCTATTTTTTATCCATTCTCCAAAACTTAGACGATGGTCCCTACATGCAGCCACATGCGTTGGAAGGTCAGTTCTGTTATTTTTCTTCACAAGTCTGTTGTTCTTGTTGCCAAACCCGCATTGCTGCTGTGAGCAGGGCTCCGTCCAAACAACATGCCGGTTGGAGGGAGCAGAGGGCTGGGTGCCTCTGCCTGCATCAAGCCTGGGTTCCCCCATGGGGAACACCGTGCCAGTGTCACTGCATGCCTGGTGCTCACCAGGTCCAAGCTGCTTTGTATTACTTCCTTGTCTTTGTTGATATCCCTCATTTCCCTCCAGGCAATGGGATTCCTGAGCATCAGTGCTTTGCTGGCCCTTTTCTTTTCGCCTTATGTAATTAATGGGTAACGAAGTTCATCACTGGAGCTATTGCAATGCATGTCACCTTCTGGTGCCACAGCAAGACATTATCAGCATTGGCCTCCTTTTGATCTAGGTTTCACACGCCATTGGCAAGATCAGATTCATGCTTCTGTGAGTAATTTGGAGAGTGGCTTTTGCTAACAGTGTTACGGAACATTTCATTATAATTTACCTTTCTTTTCCTTCAGCTCATTACTCTTTCCCATTACCAAGTATGAATGTTGCCATCCAACACACATTTTCCTTTCACGTGGTTACTAGGCATTTCTTATGGTTTCTACTGTAAAGAAAGAAACTGAGAGATGGATCAGGTTAGCTTCCAAAAGCTGTCCTCCACTGTTTTACTCTTTATGTTCAGATGATACTGATTAAAATCATATGCTGTTGCATCTGAAAGAAATTTCCTCACCTGTGTGACAAGCTGGGCTTTTATCACAAGTGAAGAGAGAGTGTTTCACTTATCTCTTCTTGCTTTTTTAAGCACAGTTCTCTCATTCTTACTGTCTTGGCTATGATCTCAGAAATGGATCGATTAAAATCAAGATTCTGTGGACTAATACCCTGAATCAGCAACTGGGATTGCAGAGGAACATGTATTTTCTAAGGAAGCTGTCTCTGTAGGTTGCAAAAGAAAAAAACTACTAAAAATAAAATCTCACTGTTGGTTTTGGGATTTGAAAGGCTATTTTTACAAAAACCAACTTTTGGGATAAGCATGCTGTGTTAGGTTAGGTCTTTGAAGGGACTCTCTTTTAGTAGTTTAAGTCTGACCTTATTTGAAATGTACTACTTTAAGATCTGTATCTTTAAAAATAAAAGGAAAAAGAAAAAGACTTGAAATAAGACCAAGTGAAAAGTGAGAGTCCTCGTCTTTTCAGCTCTGACATCTATGCAGCAAAACTGGTGCAGAAAACATATTTTGTGTACATTCTCCTACATTTTCTTTACTTTTAAAATCAACCAAATTAATGACAAGCCTGTAACCATGAGTCTATAGCCTTATCCAGTAGAGCTCTTATGACCAGACCCTTCAGCACAAGTATTTCCACTGACTGCAGTGCTAAGCACATATATAAATACTTTGTTGAATCAGCACCATAGCTAGAAACCAGCATTTAATACCAGTCTGCCATTAGGCTGCAGGGACTAAAAATAAATAGAATTAGTTCTTTGTGTCTCTGATCTGAACAGAAGTCTAAAGGAGAGCATGTCCCAGATCTTCAATATTCTCCACAGCATAATTTCAGTATTCTTACGTCTTGTACAGCTGAGAACAAGCTCTGAGACGTAAGGTGTGACTGGGCATTGCTAACATGTGGTGCCACAGGATGGCCCCTCTCTTGTCACTCAGCATGTCCCATGCATCTTTACGGAGCTTCCAATTATGTCTTTAGGACTGGCCAAAATGACAAATGTGGCAGGAAAAAAAGAGGGAAACCAAGTCTTCATCTCCTCCTTCCTGAAGGTCCCTCTGTTGTTTCTCCACGTTTCCTGTGCTCCCTCCCATCCTGCTCCCTTGGCGCAGGGAAAGGGTTCGCTATGTCTGTGTCCTTTGAGTCTTGTCCTGCAGGACTTGCTGTGTCGTGCTGGGCAACCTAGGTCTGCTTGCAGGGCTGCACCCTGAATTATTGTCCTGCTGCAGATCAGCCTTTGGGAATCAGCAAAGATACTCTTCTGTAGTGGATAACTTGCTGCTGAATGCATCCTAACACACCCTCCTCCTCCTCCTGTACTCTGTGAGGGACAATGGAGGTGGAGGATTTCCCCCTCCCCATGAGCAGCCACCGGTGGCTCCCTGGGTGCAGGGATGGAGGAGCGCCCACCTCTGCAACCACCAGCACCAGCACAGACTTGTCAGTGGAGATGGGGAGCACTCGGTGTTATTTTAAACAGTGAGATGTCTTAGTCTGCTTTTTTGCAGACTACCTAAGCTGGGCACAGAGGGTGGCTGCCAAAACACGAGAGCAGCTGATGGTGCCTCTGGCTACTGCTGGCAGGCTTCCTCCAAGAGGCTCCAAGAGCCAGGTGAGATACCACACCAGTTCCCATCACAGCTCCTGCATGATCGGAGAAGTGCTGACAGTGGCATGGCCACAGGGTGAGCTGCAGGCTGGCTGGCCCCTGCACACCTCAGACGGACACTGTGGCTCGGTATGTGCGTATTCCTGGCTGCTGGCGAGGTCTGCGGCGCCTTTCCTCTGCTGCATCACTCCCTTTGAAGCCATGAAACGTTGCTCTGACCCTTCAGATGGAGGATGGAGTCCAGGGGACAGGCATGCTCTACCCTCTGCAGCGCTGGCTGCCTCTGTGCATCCCTTACCTCTGTCTCTGGGTACCTGTGCTTCGGAAATGTAGATAGATGAGCCGAAACCAACAGACCTCAGCACCCTGCAAGCCTGTGGTCTGAAACCAAGGTGTGCATCATTAGCATGAGGCCACAGTCCTTAGGATGGGGTGTATCTCTCTGTCAAGGCCTGTGCACCCAGTTTGCTTCTGTCATAGCAAGGCGTCTGTGGTCTGATGTCCCTCAAGGAATTCCGGTGTGTAAGTGCCTCTGTGTGTGCCTGTGTGTTTGCATTTACAGTCCTTAGTCCCCCCAAGTTTTCCATTTGCAGTTCTGCTTACAAGGGACTCCCTTGCTGTGTTTCAGCCAAATCAGAGATACCAGCGAAGAGGGAAAAGAGACACATCTCTGTCAGGCCACTGCCCTGCGAAACTGCCTCCCTCTTCCAGGGATCAGCATCCTTGATAAACTCATCAAGACCTGTCCCATCTGGCTTCAGCTGAACATGAACCAGGAAAGGGCTGGGGCGATACTTGGCAAAGAAACAGCAGGGGTAAGTCCAAAGCGGTTTCGGTTCAGACAACCACATTTCCTGTCCTTGGTGGAGCTGGTTAGGAGAGCAGCGCTTTTTTTCTTGTGGAAGCAAAAAATATTTAGAAGACTATGCTTTCTGTTTCCATTACCTTTTGATGCTTTAGCCACAATGGCGCAAGAAAGATATAATGGCTTTGGGGAAGCAAGAAATCTTGTCTCTGGTTTTATTTATTTAGCACGTAGGTTCATGGAGATGCCTTCCCATTCACCACCATACCCATAGGTATGTTGGCTATCTTAATTTGGAACAATAAAAAAAATCCCTGAAGAAAAAGCCCTTAAATTCTGGGACCTGCTGGGAGTTGTTTTTATTGCAATAATTGGTATCTGGTCCCCATAAGCTGAATGTTAGAAAATGGCAGACTCGTGCAAAGCTCAGCACTTGCTTAAGGAAAACAGCTCTGTAGGAAAAGGAGCTCCCCATTCCCAGGGTCTCAGAGGTGAGGCATGGCAGGGAGTAGGTGTCCTGGTCAGGTGTGGGGAGGGCAGGTGCAAATGACCTGAGCTGCTGCCACAGCACAAGGGGAATTCACTCACTCCTGCTCTGAGGAGGTTTGGACCTGTGCCTTGGCTGTGTCAGTCTACCCCAGTGCTAAAAGCTGGCACAGCCAAGTGACAGCCTCCAGTGGGACTCACCTGACCAACCCAGACTGTGCAGTGCACCTCACCCTGAACCAGACTTCTCAAATAGGTTGGGCAAATTATTCTGTTTGTTTTTCTGCACGGACTGTAAAGGGAGACCTGAGTGACTGTCTCTGATATAGCCGGGTATGGCCGTGAGCCTCCTCGATCATTAGCCACTCCCTGCAGGCAGGGCCGTTCCTCACCTCTGAGCAGCTTTGGGGATAAATCTTACCTCTGTTCCTCCTGCTCACACCATCCTCGGGCACGGTCTTCAGCTGCAGCTCGAAGCAGGCAGGAGAAGAGCTGATGCATCAGAGGTGTCCCACAGCAAGGGCAGGCTCCCCTGCCCACTCTGAGCCCACCTGAAGCTGAATCAGCACCACACCTTTCCCACCACCGGTGAAAATGGAAGAGACTGGTTTGCATACCGGTCCTGACCTGGGCAGTAGGGTTAGGTACAGCTCAGAAAACCCACCTCCCTCTCATCTGAACAACCATGGTCCAATTTTAGCCTTTGGAACCATGGCAACCAGTCATTCTGATCAGGAAAACAGAAGTGATTCATTTCCAAGTTTCACTTCTCTCGTTGCTTAAATTTAATTTCAGATGAAGCACTTGACCGATGCAATGTGAGACAGTGCCATCTGAGATCGAAGGTTGCAGTAGTCTCTCTAGGTGGGTCAGAGGGACCGTGCTGTCACATGGGTGGTAGGACCTGGGGAAGGGGGAGAGACTATAGCTTTTTCCTACCTGCAGATACTTTCTGTGATGTAGAAGGTGGGGGCTGCCCTGCGTTAGAAATAGGCCTGTTTCAGGCATGCGCCTGTTTGCCATGTATTTATTTGGATTTTCTCTGCACTGCTGGTGGACTTGAGCCCATGGGGCTCAATTTTTTATGAATGGCAGAGGCCACGGCACTGTGCGAGGTTGTGAAGCTGCCCCAAAGCTGCATGTTTAGCATGGATGCTTCAAACTGACAGGAGATGCCCTTATGACTGGGACTCATGCAGAGAAAGGTCCTGGCTTCTAGACAAGCTTTTTTTTAATTCCTCTGTCCAAGTAATTAATGTTTTCTTGATAGATTTCCACTGCATTACAGTTGATTAATCATTTTATCAACTCACGCTTCTTTCTCATATTAATATCCAGACTCCAGAATTAGCCCAATTTTTTAATTCAGTTTTTATAAAAATACCTTGATTGTCTCCTGCCAAAACCTGCTATCAAAGAACAAATAAAGGTGAAGATTACTTTGTCTTTGTATCTGCAGCTTCAGGGTACAAGCTAAAAATATCCTTGACAATGAGCTTTGATTAGAAACACACTTAGTAGCTCACACAATACAAAGAATGAGATATTTTTCTTTTTTCTTTTTCTTTTATCTTTATCTTTTTTCTTTTCTCTTTTCTTTTTTCTTTTTCTTTTGTCTTCTGTCTTCTTTCTTCTTTGTTTCTTTTTTTCTGTTTTCTTTTTTCTTTCCTCTTTCTTCTTTCCCCTTTCCTCTTTCTTCTTTTTTCTTTTTTTTTTTTTTTTTTTTTTTACTTGTCCCCTTGGGGGGAACCAAAGGAACCAATGGCTACAGTGAATCCACTCGTTCCAGTTAAAGACTCAGGGGCCTCTTATCAATGTGTACAAATACCTGATAGGAGGGAGTACAGAAGACTGAGCCAGACCATCCTCAGTGGTATCCAGTCAAAGGATGAGGTGCAGTGGGCATAAATTGAAACACAGGAAATTCTGTTTAAACTTTAAGAAAAGCTTTTTTATTGTCAGGATGATTGAACATTGGAACAGGTTGCCCAAGAGGCTGTAGAGCCTCCATCCTTGGAGATAATAAAAAACCTGACAAGATACAATCCTGAGTGACTTGCTGTAGTTGATCCATCTTTGAGCATGGGGGTTGGACTAGATGATCTCCAGAGTTCCTTACAACCACATCTGCTCTGTGATTTCGGGACCAGTCAATACACTTGAAGTCGGTGCTGCCATCTAGAGGGATCTTAGACAAGCTGAGGGTACAGGGCTGGCAGGAACCTTCTGAAATTCAACAAGGACAAATGCAAAGCACTGCCCCCGGGAAGGCAGACCCCCAACAGCTATCCAGGCTGGCACTGCCTGGCGGGGCAGCTCTGCGGGAAAGGCCCTGCAGGGGCGGCGGGCAGCAAGCTGGGCACAGACCCACTGAGGAGAGGCTGTGGGACCAGAGTTTGTTCAACCAGGAGGAGAGACAGCTTCAGGGAGACTGCACAGCATTCCCCTGGTACCTACAGGGAGGTCATGGGGAAGGTGGAGCCAGGCTCTGCTCAGCACTGCACGGTGGGAGGACAAAAGGCATCAGGCGTACATTGAAACTGGAGGGGTTCAGACTGGGTACATAGAAACACTTTCTCCCTCTGAGGACAGTAAGTGGTGGGACAGGTTTCCTGGAGAGGTTGTGCAGTCTCCACCCTTGGAGGTTCTCCAGACCTGTCTGGACAAAGCCCTGAGCAACTTGGTCTGGCCTCATGGCTTCACCCAGGGGGATGGACGAGAGCCCTCCTGGGGTCCCTGCCAGCCTGAATGATCTTCTGGTCCTATGAAAAACTTTGCCATGAGACACTGTGGCCACCAGAGCCTTTGGCCTTATGTTCCACTTGTGGACCCTTGAATCCTTTCCCTCTCAACATACAAGTGACTCCCTTGCTTTAGACCCAGACTGGGACATTCTAGGGTGAATTGTCCGTGATTTAGGGCACTTTTGTGAGGAACATCACTTGACAAATTGTGAGTGCAGCTTTATACTGTTCAGGTAGTGAAATAGTTTGCCTTAGGCTTAAATGGGACATCAGTGATGCATAGAAATTTTGCTGGTTCCTTTGCAGGTCTGAATTTCACCCAGATGAAACGTCCCTTTATTCATTATTTTTGTCATGTAAAGTTCAGCCAAGTGGAATGAAGCTAAAATAAGATCATTTAAAGGTGGATTGTACTGATAAAAAACTTCATTGCCAGTGACCTAAAATAAAGTTCAGAAGCTCACATAATGTAGCTAAGCTCTTGATTCCTTTCTCCTTTTTCAGATATTCTTGGTTAGGAAAGAGGGTAACGTGAACAACATGGTCCTTGCGGTCCGCCTGCCAGTGCAGAACGAGGCTCCCGGTGTGCTGGAGTACAACATTAAAGAAGAAAAATCAAGTAAGTTAAGTTCTTTACATTTTTTGTCTTGCTCTGATTATTGTACTGAATCCTCTTGTGATCACTAGTATTTATGTAATCTCACTTGCAATGAGCAGGTTCCTCTTGTGACCGGCAGCAGATCTTGCTTTTATGGTGTAGTTCAGTTAATATTTCCTGCAGCTGCTTTACCTCAGCTCCCCTGTGGTTCTGCACCTTGTATTATCATTTACAGGCTTGCAACAGGAAAATAAAGTACCCCCAGATGAGCAGGCCAGTGCTTTGATCAAGCGAGAGGAGCTGCCCTTCACCAGGTGGAAGTCCTGAGCAAAGTGCAAGGCACTGACAGACTAAGCCTTGTTAACTCACTGGCTCTGTCTCTATTTCTGCCACTGAATTTGGGGCCCACCAGGCATCTGACATCTGCTACGTTCCCTTTTCATGCACCTCATACAGTCATACTGAACAACCGGTTACTCCTGAAGTATTTCACTGTTTTCAATGCCTCGCTGTTTCTGGGAAGCAGCTGGGTCTTGGGGCTGGTGGTATCAGTGCTGTTCCTGATCAGACAGCCCAGTCTGCCATGAGCAAGCAAAAATGAACCCAGTTCACAATCATCAGCCACGTCTGATGCTGCCCTCAGTGTAAATGGATGCGTAAGGCATATGATTTCCACTTTCCAAGAAACATTTGTAAACACGGGAATTTTAGGATAGTCATAGAAACACGCACTTGAAAGAGTTCATCAGAATAACTTCACACTATTTATTTATATGAACACATCCCAATCCTCTGTCACTGAGCTCTGCCCCAAAGCCAGCTCCCTGGGGTATATGTTTTACTCTCTGCTAAAACACTTGTATTTCCGTTGATCAATGTTGCGGCTTATTTCTTTCCCCTTGACAGCTGCTCAAATGAATTTTTTCCTTCTCATATGTTTCTTTGCATACCTCTGCATCATAAACAGACTTTAAAGCCAGAGGGACAAGTGGATATCTTAATCTGCTCTAATCTCAAGCACAGACCACAGGCTGTCATAGTGTTGCTCCTTCACAGAGCGCAGCTGCCTGCCCGGCTGCTGCATACCCCCCAGGAAAGCTTTCTCTCTCATCTGCGTGCACCTTGGAGCACGCAATTGCAGAGATGCCGCACATGTTCAGTGCTCCTGCATGAGGGCAGGAATAGCAAACCTTTTGCCACAACTTCAGGTGTCCAGATTAAGAATACAAGGGCAAGGGTTAGCTGCAGGGTGGGGAAACTTTTTTCTTTATTTAGTTATTTGAAGTTGACCTACGGCTTAGGTTTTGCATGGTGGGGGATTAGTTTTTGATGATTCAAGTTTTCCTTTGGATAAAAGTTAAAAAATTGAATCTTGCCATCCTAAAAATATCATTTATAGAAATGTTACTTCTTGACTTGTGTCCTGTGCCATAAAATCTGATTTCTTTGAGGACAGGCAAAGTAAAATGTAGTACAAAAATTTCACTGTGAGCTAGCCTAGCTAGAAAGACTTTTCTGCCATGTTTTTCAAACTTACTTGCTTGTTATTTCTAATTTATCACTAACTTAATGCAAAGGATGTGTTCAGAGACACAGCTTTCTGGTAGGAACAAGAATTAAATCAGTTTCCACCATTTTCATATAAGTTGCAGAGTAAGTGGAGCAGGGTAATTAAAAATGAGCTCTCGTTCAAAAAGCAGGAGAACTGCCATCACATGTGCAGTGATCCCAGCGGCCATGAGGCTGATGCATTCCTATGATGGATATTCACATTATTTTTAGCTTGAGTTCTGTCAGTGTTGAGCTGTAAAAAGCCTCTCAGTTCTCCACCCCACACTGTTTTGACAGGAACACACTGGGCACAGAAACGGTCATGCTTTTGCTTCCTTTCTCATTTAGGGTAAGTAGCCTGGCTTTTGAGTTTAGAAGAAATCAGATTAATTCCTGTTAGTAAAGTCAAAGGACTATATCTGGTGCAAGGGGAGATGGTAAATCTTCTGTGTCTTGGAGTAACCTAATACATTAGTTTTGATTTATTGTCTCTGAGTTACTCCAACTGCTTTCTAAACTTTTTTAGGAAATAAAATTATATGTCCGAATGCTTTAAAAGAATTAAGACTAGAATCTGAACTTCCTTGCTAAGTACCCTGGTACGTCTGGATTGCCTTAGCTTAATGAAGTGCCCTTCACTCTTCCCTGGTATTCTGTGTCAGGGTAAGAGACCTCTGAGCACCCCCGGAGACATTATCTTGCTGTGGGATGCAAGTCTGTTGAAAGTTCGGTGTTATACTTCCTGAGAGTGTGTAAAGCACGCCAACTGCACAGCCTGAGGACCGCTGTAGACTGGCAGGGTTTTTTCCAGGCATCTAGTCTTTAACTTCAGAAAGTCCCTCTTTAGTTCTTCTGTGTTTGCTAAAAGGAGGCTTCAGCTTGCTAATGAACATTGCAAATAGGGAGGTGAATCCTCCTGATAGCTACCTGCTCTTTGAGTCTACATGAAATGGAGTAGAGCTGGTGCCCTTCCAGTGCCCTTCAAAAGGAGCAGCTGTAATTCTCCTGCCATTCCAGAATCCCCCTTTCCAGCTGTACTGGGGACAAGCAGCTTTGGTTTGTTGGCCTGCTCCTAGTATTTCCTTTCTGAGTTGACACATAAGCAATGATCTGTGTAATGTGCCCCACAGAGAGCTGTTTGTCCCTTTCTGAGAGCTGACTCCTCATAAAGGGTTTGAAGAAGTGGGAACAAGTTCTTCTCCCTGTTACCTCAGTTCAGCTCGTTAGACGCCACAGACTTGATGCATTCAGATGTAAACTGAAAGCTAAATTTGCCTTGACCTATATAGTTCGGATTTTACAGAGATCCTCCCTTCCAGTTAAAATCCAAGTTGCAACCCATCCCAGCTGACTATTTTGGAGCACATTGCCAGCTGCTTCTTGTCCTTCTCATGAGGACTCAGTGCAATCTCAGCTTCACAAGTGACACAAAGAAGGATGTGCTATCCTTAGAGGTGACATGATGGCTCTGTGCCATCTCTACAGCGATGTCCATCTCTTACTTTTACCATATGCAGCAAGTTTTACTTGCTCAGCTGTTTGTAAAAAGCCGTTCTCATCCCATCCTACTTTTCAAATGGTACCTGAAGAGGTTTTCCCCAGTATCATAATGATGGTATGGAGGTTGCTGCCCAGCCTCTGAGATCCATATATATATACGGCCATTCAATGAAGCACAAAAAAACCAGAAGCTTCCTAGCATTGGACTGCCTAATAATGGTGGATCATTGTGTTTCTTTCTTTTCCCCATATCAGATCTGCTTTGTTGACATTTGATGAAATATTTAGGGAAGTATCGTTTCCTGAGGGGAAGACCGGATTTAATTGTGGGGTTTTTTTAAAATGGAAATCCCCAAAGAACCCACTAGCTAAGAGGGTCAAGAAATGAAACCTCTTTCCATTTTTTCGTGGGGAATTTTCACCTGTTCTGTGAAGTAGCCCTTAGAATCATAAAACAGGAGAATGAAGAGACTGGATTTTAATTTTTTTTTTCTGGTTCTTCATCTTTGGTTGTAGTTCCTCCAGAGACAGGAAGGCTAAAGCCTGGTTGCAGCAGCAGGTATGGTAGAGACCCAACAGCAGATACCACATGGTTCATCACAAAGTTCAGAAACCCAACAACTTTCAAAGCCTTGGATCTTTGTGGTTTTGCTTCTCAGCCTGAAGGATCCCTTACTTCTTATGCAGAACAGTGGAAATCTTCCAGAGGGAAGGCTTGTTACAAGATTTCTTCCCTTTAGAGATGCAGTGTTGGGAGATACCTCTCAAGCTCTGCTAAAATCTCAACTACTTCATGCGCTTTCAGTTCTGAGAGTTGTCCCTTACTTCTGCTTCATCCCAAAATGGAGGCCTAGCCTCACATACCACAAGAACTGAGCACCATTTCCTCAGCTGACTCCTACCTTTGGCTTTTCTCAGCAAACAGGTTGTAACTTCAGGTCCCGATTCTCCTTCCGCTTTATGTGTATACAGTCAGAAATCATTCCACTGACATCAGTGACATCATTGCAGCCGTATTGAAAAGAAAAGAAGCAGATGTTTGAAGTAAATGTGCATGTTTGAAGTAACATATACTGAGAGCTTGAAAGAAGCATCTAAGTATGATAGACCACTTGGTGAAGGTAGTGACAGTAGCTTTTAACTTCACAAAGTTGTGAAGACACATGCAACAGGGGTAAAGTCCTTTAATAGAAAAATGCTCTAGCACCATATACTGAGTGTAATGCTTCCTTTTTTTCTGGGAAATCTTGTCAACTATAGCTGGAAATAATTTGAATTCATGAAACGCTTGGGTTGACCATGTACTTCTCAGGAGTCTTGCACATACGCTTTGGTGTGGAATGTGTTGTAATTGTTTTCCAAACTCTTCTGTACCAAAAAAGAGGATGTGATTCCTTCCCAAATATGCAAAATGATGCTAAACAGGAGAAGTATCTGCAATTGCACAGAATAAAGAAGAACATTATTAGAAATTTTTATAGAAATAACTATGGAATTGATTTGCCAAGTCAGTACTGAACTCCTTGGGCTCATGTCCTAAGGAGTTTGAGGCTGGCCTGATCCTGCCATGGATGCCCACTCTTGTAACCATGCTGTTGCCTCCTGCCTCCCCCATTGTTGCGGCTAGCTTTGCTCACTTGGCAGTTTATTTTCCTGAGGCTGTTCACATGAGTCCATGTTGTGGAGTTGCTGTCCTTGTTCCTTATTTAAATCATAGCCACATGGGACAATCTGCCACCAGGCGTAGCTGTTCAGAATAATCTCTTCCAATGCACTGGGCCAAGGCTGAGTTGAGCCCCAAAATCAATGAGTGCACAGCTGAAGGAGGGGTTTGTAGTGAAGCCTTGTCTGTAGTGTGGTTATTTCATTTATTACAGAAAAATTCTGAGATTTAAATTAAAACTCTGCCTGCTCTGACCCTCAGAGACAAACACTGAACAAGCTGGAGCGTAACGGAGATCTTGAAATAACCTTAACACAATCAAATAGGAAAGCCAAAATAAATTATCTCCAAGTAATACAAAAATGTCCAGATCACTATTAATACCACCTTTGAAAGATGAGACACAGTGCCATTGGACACGGTAGATTATACTTGATTTCTGGTTTATGGACAGCAGCTGTACTTCAGGTTATATGGTATGGGCTTGTGGTAAGGACCCACAATATACCTTGACAGAAAAGATACAGGCAATTACTGCACTCAAAAGCGGTTTAAGAGCAACCACTGAGTATTGCTGCAAAGTTGCAAGTCTGGTAGCAAAAAGAATGTTGATAAAGAAATCCAATGTCCTGCCCTGGTCACCTTATTTGGCCTTTCTTAAAGTTAGAACAAGCTCAGGAAGTGCAGGCTGGAGCCTGATAAGAAATGCTTGAGACAGACAGCAGGGATTTAGGAGAAGACCACAACTCAAGTAAAACACACAGCAACAGCTTACATGCCTGGTTAATTCTCTAACTGCTTTTACCAAAGGGCATCTCTTTGTCATGAAAGTTCATGAGGACCTGACCACTTTGTACATCCACCACCCACCGAGCTCTGTCCATCAGGACAGAAAGAAGAGCTACACCAGGTCTAGAGGCAGCAGGAAGGCAGGCCTTGCTGGGGAGTCAAAACAACAATTTAGACGAGCAAAGGTATTCCTTTGCACACTGGATGTTAGGAAGGGTAAGCTCAATCAGGAAAGGGAAGAGATTATTTAAGGGCTAGGATTTCACAATCTACTTTCTTGCCTTAATAATTCCAAATAGGTGCAGTCTAATGCTGTGAAAGCAAGCTTAACTCTCAAAGCCAACTTTGTCCATCATATTACCAAATTACTTCAGCCACTTCTACACTTCCATTCCTCCTTCCCAAGAGCATATGGGGGAAAAAAATGGGGTTTTTTATTATAGACTAATGCCATTTGCACAGGATAAAAAGGGCATGTGCAGTCATTCTGACTGTCCTGTAGCAGTAACAGATTATAATTAAACAACAGTAATCAGGCAGCAGCATGTTTACAGAGGGGCATTAGAGTAACATGGGGATGGACTTTGTTCATCTTTGCAGGCTTAGCTCTAAACAAAGCTGCTGAAAGCCCTGGTCTTTACAGCCCAACCAGCCTGAGGTGAGGGCTGTGAGCACGCCTGGCATGATGGCAGAACTCAGATGCAAGGGATGCAAATTCCTGCCTGCATCCCTGCATGGGTCAGTAGGTCCAAGCACTATGTGAGAGCACTCACCGTGAGTGAGCACGAGGCAGGGAAGATTGACTAGGAACAACTTAGTACATGCTCTTTGTTGGCTCAAACACCTTCAGATGCTGATAATGGACTTGCCTGTTGCACTCTGCTGGCACTCTGGCCACTATGGCCAGATATGGTCCATTATGGCAGATTTCTCTGTTTTATTTTGTCAACATTTCTTTTAATACATGATGCTGAGGCTGGATTAACAAATTCAGAGACCAAAGTCCTCGTTGCTAACATAGCACAGCATGATCAGGTGGTATTTTCCCACATGAACTGCATTGAAGTACTGCACAAATGAGGTTGTGGGAAAAAATGGGAGGATAGCTCAGTTACTGCAGCCTACTCACAATTTAGCTCCTTTAATGAGAGTGGCCAGTTGTGTAGATGATCTTTGTGATATGAATATTTTTGTGGAAGTGTTGACAGCTCTTGCAATAGCTTCCTCAGTTTTGCAAGTCTTTTTGCTAACACCCTGCCTGCTGGAATCAGGAAGTAGAGTGAAGGTAGACAGAAATTTTTTTTTTTTTTTCCAGAAAGAGAAATAACCCTCACAATTGCAGAGAAAAACCTAAAGATGTAACCTTTAATGTAAAGGTGTAACCTAAAATTTCTTAAAGTCTCAGAAAACAGAAGATATAGGAAAACAACCTATAGGAAGACAATCTCCCATTTTAAAAATTAATTTTAATTGCACTTATTTTGGATCCCTTCTGAACTGGAATGGCGATGAAAAAGGTGGAAATCTGTGGTACTGACTGAGGCCAGAAACATGGGATCTTTCACTTCATAGCTAAAGTGAATCAACTGAAGTATGTGCCGGTATTCATGACACTGACTTCTAAGATGACGCCATTTATTTGGGTAACACTTGCAGATTTTCACAGAAGGTTTTCAAGACAGGGCTGGATGAAGCCTTGAGCAACTTGGTTTGACCTCATGGCTGACCCTGCTTTGAGCAGGGGTTTGGGCTAGAGACATCCTGGGGTCCCTGCCAGCCTGAGTGATCCCATGAGAGGGAACCAGCCAGTGAGACTGAGTCAGTCTGTGGGCAAGCTCAGGGCAGATGGCAGTTCTCAGAAGGGGTGTCTCAGCAGAGCAACAAAAGCAGTTCCCATTCTCTGAGACCCAGGTTCTGGGAGAAGACCCTGCTTAGCAGGGGTTTGGGCTAGAGACATCCTGGGGTCCCTGCCAGCCTGAGTGATCCCATGAGAGGGAACCAGCCAGTGAGACTGAGTCAGTCTGTGGGCAAGCTCAGGGCAGATGGCAGTTCTCAGAAGGGGTGTCTCAGCAGAGCAACAAAAGCAGTTCCCATTCTCTGAGACCCAGGTTCTGGGAGAAATACTGCTAAGATTTACAGAGGGGTGGTAGTGAAAAAATAAATAAAACGTAAATATTTGCTGGGTTAGTGTCTCACCTGTGATCTCCCCAAAAACCATAACCTTCCTTTCTTTGGTAGATACCTTGTGTACGGGGGAAAGAATGTGCTTAATCTATTTAACCAGTGCAGATTTCCAGTTGAATTAACTCATATGAGGTATCTCAACGTGTTTGAAAAGGCCCGGTAATGCCCTATAGATGCAATTATATGCCCCTCCGCATATTGCAGAGCTGAGCTTGCTGCGGGCTGAGATAGACTTCATCATGTGGAGTTAATAGCACTGCAAGGCTCCTGGACTGTTTTTGCAGAGGTGCTAAGGAGACTTTTCAGTTGGATTAGGACAATCCGAGGAGTAAATGTACATCCCACCCTTCTCAAGTCGAACCTCTCGAGGCAGCCTCTGGCTCATCAGAGGGCAGGCAGAAGGGCCCATCAGAAAGTACATTCGGTTACTTCTGTTATCACTGTAATGGTACAAAAGTTCTTTTTTAAATGGTCACTTTAACTGAAATGGTTGGCCTTCTTGAGTGGAAACCCTGCAGCTTTCAACACCGGAAAGAAGAGTTCTTAATACTGTAAACTAAGGCATGAAAAGCAGGGTAGGACTATTTATAGTTCTGATTTCCTCTGAATAGATGAGAGGCTAAAACTGACATTACAGAGTGAAAAGATCAAGGTTTGGGTGGGTTTTTTTGATACCCCATGCTGCTATTCAGCAATAAAGCAGACAAAGAGGGGACTGCCTTGGCAACCACCTCATGAACCGTCCTGGAGACTTGTCTACCAGACAGGAAGATCATTAAGCATCTTCAACTTCACGTTTACTATAGACTATGATTTTACTGAATATATATATAAAAGTATATATAAGTGTCGTGGTTTAATCTCAGCCGGCAACTAAGCACCACGCAGCCGCTCGCTCACTCCCCCCACACGGTGGGATGGGGGAGAGAATTGGAAGAGCACAAGTGAGAAAAACTCATGGGTTGAGATAAAAACAGTTTAATAATTGAAATAAAATGATAATAATAATAATACACAAAGCAAGTGATGCACAGTGCAATTGCTCACCACCCGCCGACCGATGCCCAGCCAGTCCCCGAGCAGCGGCCCCCCCGGCCAGCTTTCCCCAGTTTATGTACTGAGCATGACGTCACATGGTATGGAATGTCCCTTTGGCCAGTTTGGCTGTGCCCCCTCCCAGCTTCTTGTGCACCTCCAGCCTTCTCAGTCGGTAGAGCATGGAAAACTAAAAAGTCCTTGGCTAGTGTAAGCATTACCTAGCAACAACTAAAACATCGGTGTGTTATCAACTTTGTTCTCATCCTAAATCCAAAACACTGTACCAGCTACTAGAAAGGAAATTAACTCTATCCCTGCTGAAACCAGGACAATAAGGCAAAAACATCAGTAGTCCCAGTAACTAGTAGTTAGGGTACTGCAGCCTCATAAGCACAAGTAAAGTAGATGGAAAAGGGTGTGGGCACTGTCCCTAGGAGAGGCAGGAGCCAGGTTTTAGGTGAGTTCAGGCTGTAACTTTGTGCTGACACTGCTGACACGAGACGGGCTCTCGCCATCCCTCATCTGCCGGCCACATGTGTCCATGCCCTCATGCCCCTCTGGTCCCTGTCTTACTCTCCCACATGCAGGTTATGGCTGGGAAGGAGTGAGCAGTGCAGGTGTGGGGACATGAAAGCAGGATGGTGTGGTGGGGTGATCCTTCCTTTGAGGTTCTGCCATGTGCTGGGTTATGTGAAATAAACCCTGGAAAAGAGAAGAAAGTGATATGGGGGTGGAGGGGTGGCTGGTGACTTTGGGAAGGGTGGGTGGGCAGACTGGAGACAGAGGTCTGGGAACAGCGTGGAGAGAGGCAATAGGCAGCCAAGGGTGGGGTCACATCCTGTAGTGCTGGATGACTGCATGAGCGTCCAAGATGCTCTGGGCAAAGCCGAAAGGAGGCTGCCCATGGAGGCAGGAGCCCAGCAGAGCTGCCCCATGGTGCAAGGAGAGGAGGCTGCAGGCAGGGGGCAAGCACTGCCAGGATGGATGGGAGGTTGGTGCAAAACTGCGGCCAAATTGCTCCGTGGCAGCCAACCTCCTTGAGGCAGAGCATTGCTGGCAGCGTGCTGAGGAGCTGCCTCTTCCCCTCCCTGCCAAGCTGAATTCAGCTGAATTTTCCCAAGGAAGTCGGTGTCATTGCACCCATTTTATAGACTGAGAGCTGAGGCACAGGTTGCTGAAGGGGCTCGGCCAGCCATGCACCACCAGCCCTGAACAAGCCCAGGTCCTGGCCAGCGCTGTATTTACCAGGCTGCAGAGAGGCCCTTTTCCTGCTGAGCACTTGACTTTGTTCAGCACTGAGGTACCAACCCTACCATTCAGACTTCTTTTGCATGCTTTCTGTATACCCTGACAGGCAACTCCACTGCCATACTGTGAGGGAAACCGATTTTTCCAGTTTACTTCAGAGGAATGTTTTCCTTTATTGTTGCGTGATGGAGTGTGTGATTGAGGCAAAGTAAGAAACTGTTGTCAGCTCTGAGTCTGACTAGCCTGAAAAAAACAGAAATGTGCTGGAAAAAATAACAACAGAGTTATGAAAGCCCTTGGGAGAGAAGATCCCTCTTCCCTTCTCTCACCAAAAATGGCTGATTCCCTAATTCCATCTCAATTAAGCAAATCATACATTTCAGCAGCAGAACTTGTCCAAGACTACTTTTTTCAAGGATTAGCCAGTCGATGAATAAAAGTTTGTATATTTTTAGCAGGGAAGGCTGGAAAGGCTGAATATGTAGTTAACCTTAAGCTTCAAATTTTAAGCAGTTTAATTGCATATAAGAAGGCCTCTGGGCATGCAGGATAGTATCCTATTTTCCCGTAATAAATGATTCCTGTTCAGTCTGGTAGACACCTTGCTGTTAAGGAGAGTAGATAGACGAATGTTATCTTTTAAAGCGGTTCCTGTTGCTGTCGATGGTGTGTCTGTGTGACAGCTCTGAAGATGTAGAGCTACCCTAGTTATCTTCAGATTAGCTTCGCTCAGACACAGATAACAATCTGCCTGCACCACCCAGGGCTCAGCATGGGCTAATTTCCCCTGTTTATTCATGTTTCTCATTAGCGAGAAAAGTCTACCATCACCTACGCAGCTTCTTGGCATGAAAAACCTATAATTGAGCAAGTCCACCCCATGGCGTGAGAGAACTGGGCGGCTCTGCCCCAGCCTTGGCCTCCAGCTCAAGGAGTGCTGTTTTGCTGTTGCCTTCTGCTGGATCTCATCTGCCTCCACAGGCAATGCAAGGCCAAAGGCCACCTCTGCGTGGGCTGTTATAAGGACACAGGAGACATAATAATTGTCTGGTCTACCGTCTGTGGTTTGATTGGAGATAGAGACTGAATGATTTCTAGTCCCCTGAGGATGTCTAACCTAGACATCTTCCCAAGGTTAGTCTGCCTGGCAAGGATGGGTTCTCCATTATCCCCATCGTTATTAACCCTGAAAATAGAGTTAGTGTCAAGGAGTTCCCACTCAGGAGACTACTCTGAAGTAGGAGCCCAGAGTCTTGGTTTGGCAAGAACAGCGACTGAGGGCTTGGGGGATATTGTAAAACATGGTATGAGGACACAGTTTATAGCCTGTTGTGCAAGTTCAGCATTCCTCTTCTAAATGCAGGTGTGCACAAGGAGAGCAGAAAGTCTCACCAAGTCCCGCTCGTTTGAACTGAGTTCCACATCGCTTTGACACACTGCTTATTTTAAAACATAAAACACTTTTAAAACATAAGACCCTTGTGCAGCTGCTTTTTCAAGATGTAGCAGTGCCAGGTTTTTATGTGGTTTACAAGTTGTTTTGGAAACATTCTAGTTGCTTATAGCAGGTGGGTTTTTTTTCTTTTTTTTTTAAACTCTCATCCTGAAGAGTTACCTCACCTCTCTCAAGGCAGACATTTTCATTTTTACTTTAGGCTTTAAACCGATAGGATTGTAGGGAAAGCCTGTTGGAAAGAAGCCCTCAGGGTCTTGTTAGCTTTGTTAATCCTCACTTTGGCTTTTTTTTTTGCCTTATTTTTCACTCCCAAGAGGCATAATGCAAAATCTGCATGTAATCAGAGCTAGAGACTATGTGTGCTGTTCTAGGATAATATTGTCTCATCCTACTCTGCTTAGTACCTTGAACATAACCCAAAAAGCTTACTAGTTTTAAAACAGCTACTCTAAATCAGGACCCATAATACCAGTGCCCTTGTCTCAGTGGCTGAACTGGAACAAATTATAATTTTTGCCCTTGGACAGTGTTTGCTATCTAAAGATCTTAAAGAGCATAATAAACAAGAGTTTAGACTTGTAAATGAGGTAAAGAATAAGATACTGCTCAAAGTAAAATGAGGGCAGTAAGGACCTCATACTTTGACCTTTGAGTTGGACCTTCAAAGTCAGTGAGCGTGCAATCTATCCCACTCAGAAGAGTGGGAATCAGAAGACCTTCTTCCACGAGGTTGGCAGCTAGGTGGGATTGCAGCTCTCAGAAGCAGAAATACCATTTTTTCCTTTTATTGTCCACCCCATTGACCTCTGCCATTTCAGAGTGGGTTAGTCCCTTTCATCACTCACCTTTGGAAAGTGTGGTCTTTCTTCCTGGAAGTCTCTCACGCAGAATGTGGTTCTGAGTACTGGATGGCTTCCCTTAAAATGCTCAGAAAACTTCCTTTTTCTATATGATTAACCTCATATTATTTCATGAGGTGTCTCAGAGCCAGAGAAATAAACCGGCTTCCTTTTTCTATATGATTAACCTCACATTATTTCATGATGTATCTCAGAGCCAGAGAAATAAACTTTTCTCCAAAGTAAATGGAAAAAAATGGTTATTAATAATATCATCTGTATGATAACATATTTTTCACATAAGGATTGATTCTCATGATTATCTATATGACCTGGAAATTGTTGCTAAGAACTAAACCCCCTGAATTTCAAATCATAGTGTCCTTTCCTATTACGTGAGGCACAGGGGAGCCCCTTTATATATCTGAAAGCTTCGTTTACTTCACAAAGTTTTACCAAAGAAATCTGCCTTCTGAGGGCAACTTGCAAGTATCTATATTCAGTTTGTCTTGTCAGCCATAGTTGTCCACCATGTATGGGTGGATGCTGAATTACCTGTGAAAATGTGACTTCTTCAGCAGCGATCCCACAGTGCTCAGCTGCTTACAGCAGGGACCGTGCCAATCGAACGTGTCACCCTACTCCCCTTGGTGTCCTTGGGAGCCCTCTCAGTCCTCAACATTTCTGAAAGGCCACGTTTTCCCCCTCATCCCTGCTGTGTGAGAGCAAGAAAACAGACCCTGCGTGGCTACATCTAAAACTCCAGCTAAACCTCATGTTGCCATCTGGTCCTGGGAAGAAGTCCTGGATCTCCCCAGCCTCTGGCTGAAGAAACAGTGCAAACCAGGTATGGAATTTCCACAGACTTTAAGGTGTTTATTCAAGCACTGAAAAGGGGATGCAGCGTGAGGATCTGACAAGGAAGGCAAGTGCTTTGAAACCGAACAGTCATTCACCAGACTGTGCTCTGCTCTTAACCCCTGAAATGGTTGGCAGTGCCCATGGGCCTGCCGGGACTGTTCACATGGATACCTGTAAGGAAAGCAGTGAGGAGCTATGACACTTTTCTTTTAGCTGGGTTAGCTGTGCTTGAAGTACCCTTGAGAGCCACCCTCTCAACCCCTGCTGAAACACTAATCACAATAAGGAGGAAACAGGGCAGCGAAATGAGTGTAACACATATCTGCTCGAGCATCCTGCAGCAGAGGCAAGACCAGGCAGCAGCAGGATTTTATTCTGAACTAAAGGCATAAAATCTAAGTGGACACCAAGGCGCTGCCCATCTCCTTGGGTGAATGTGGATGAGCCAAAGTACAGTGGAGCGGCCAAGATCCCTGTGGCTGTTAGATGTGAGGACGGTCCTTTTTCTTAGCACCAGGATATGGTCATGGTGCACAGGAAAACAGTCAGCTCTACCAAGTGTCCCGTCTACTCAAGCCCAGCCTGAGAAGAGTGCAAAAGCCTGTGTTTGGCATCTTCTTTAATGGCATTACTTTCATTCTGCACAATACAATTGTATTTTGTTAAAAACATAGTTTAAAAATAGATTTCTCTTACACTCTAGACCCAAGCTCATTAACACTTTATCACTTTCATAATTCATTAGTTTCAATTTCCCAGGAACTGCCACCAGCAGTGATTTTTTTTCATCATGGCCAGAAAGATTAAACTTTGTAGGAAACCATAAAATTTAAATCCTGTGAGAAAACATGAGTTGGATGCACAACAGAAGACTCTGGCAGAAGTCCAAACCAAGGAAGTTTCTGCCCTTCCTTGATGAGGGGAAAAAATAGAAACAACTGACAGTTTCATGAAAGAATCACTAGGAAAGACAAGAAAGACAAAACAGACCTGGGTTGCCCAAGACAGTCTAGAACTGTGCAACCAAAAAGGAAGCTACAGCTTAGACATCAGATGGAAGAACCAGAGGCAGCAGATTACAGAAGAAATAAAAAGGCCTTGAGAAGAGAAAACAGATAAACAATGACAGTGTTTTACAAGAACGTAGCACTTGAAGGTCATACAGACCGTCCAGAAAGTCATCAAAAAGTAATACAACAATGTCAGGGACAGATACTTGGAACTTTCAAACAAAGCTTTTGCAGAAAGACACTGTAAACACCCAAGGACTTTTACCAAGGTTATACAAATTTTCCTACATCCAGCTAAAGCTCTTTCTTTTAATACCACCACCAGCCTAGTGCATGAATAAGGGCCAGAAGGAGATTTGCACGTGCTCAGGGAACTGAAGCAATAACCTGAAGGAATTACATCACACTTTCACGCATCTCTGTAGAGCACGGCAGGTACAACAAGCGCAGTGTATTGTGCCAAACGCAACACCCTCAGCACCGGGGTTACAGTAGTCACTGCAGTCCTCTATTACAATACCCAGGGCTCATTCCCCAGCGGCAGGAAACTGCTAACCTGGCCCATGCAACAGCTAGGAACGTCAGCATCTGGAAGTAGGACAGTCAGTAACCTCCACCTTGGAGTCATCCCACCTTCATAGCTAGCAAAGGGCTGAGTGTAGCAGAACAACAGCAAAGCTGGCCAGTGCTGCATACTGCAAAGGTCAGTGCAAGCAAGGACATGGCAACTGTGGTATCAAGCCACATTTATATCAAAGGAAGGAAACACCAATGAGAGGTCTGGTTAGGAGACTGTGGAGTTATAATCTTAAATCTTAAAATAGAAACAGAAAAGTGGAATCACTCCCATGATGACAAATCTCACAGTTTGCCAGAATCTGGAAAGATAAGAGCATCTCAAGCACATCCAAGCAGGACTTCTGGATATGGTTGTGTTCTCAGTAGTCCTCTATCAACACAACTGCTGCAGAATAAGGAATTCATATCTTTGAATTCAGATGTCTCTGAAGGATTACACAGATATCAAAAACAGTGAATAGGACTACCAGTGCCATTAGAGAAAAAGCTGAAGTAATTGGGTCCCGTGAGCCTATGTAAGCAGTAAGAAGATGGAAATTGGGGTGGTTTGTCCATGTGACCAGAACAACAGGACTAGCAAACACAATTCTGCAGGGAAATATCAAAGAGGAAAGGAAGGCAGAATGCCCAGGGGCAGTGTGACTCAAAAACATCAGCATCTGGATGGAGAAATGATGGGGAGATCTAAAGAGTAAAGGAAATATGAAGACAGATTCCAGTCAGTGCCTAAAGATGACACTCTTCAGAGCATGTTGGTGTAGTAAAGGGAAAGGTGAGACAATCATAAATACTTATAGTAGTTCATAACCTGGCCATGTCCTGTTCACTTATTGAGTTGCACAAAGGACACAAAACAGAGTATGATCAACAGTGAACCACTAATTCATGTTATTAATGCTTCCATCGCCCATAAAATTTTTTTCAATTAATTCTGATATCTTTGTTTCACACTGCTCAAATTGCCCATTGATCTACACATTTCCCCTTTTATTTCCTGAAGGTGACTTTTTTTCTGTGGGCTTCTAAATATTAGGTAAAACTCAATATGCTGTGGCAATATGTTTGGCTCACAGAACCCAGCCTATTTTTGCTGTTGCTTTTGATCATATTCTTGACATCCTGACACTGTTCTGGTGAGATGTAGAGATTTTCTTCCTCTTCAGGTGCCCTGGGTGTATTTTTATGAGCCCGAGAAAGGTGAATTTTGTCTCTGCAGTTTTCAGCAGGATTACAGCAGTCTGGCAGAAAAGTGTCTGCTTGTAGCTTTTGCAAAAGTCATGAGTTCCTATAAATGGCAACATCATGATCCCTCTCTGAGCAGCAGTGCTCGTGTCAGTGAAATGTCCCCAGCTACCCACAGCACATCCACAGCCAGACAAAACCACCTCTTCCTGACTGTCCTCTCAGAGCAGGGTGCCTTGAGGGCAGTAATGGCACTGGGGGAGAGATACGTTGTCCCCAACAGTCAGCAGAGCCCTTTCAGCTGTACAAACTTGCTATTTTCTGCATCTTTCCAAGAATCAGAAACATGCAGCAGGACCCACTTAATGGTCTCCACAAGCGAATGACAACCATTCCCACAAGAGTTGTTCCTATACTGAACCCATCATCTGCCGCCCGACAGCAAAGTGGTCAGGAAGCACCACTTATCAGTGATGCCTGCTAGTGGTCAGCAGGTGTCTAGATAAAAACAGGTTAAGGAAAAAGCGTTACAGTTTTTCCCAAGGAAAACCTTTTGCACAGGAGATTGCAAGGCTTTCCCCATGGGTGCTGTGCTGGGAACAGGTCCCAGTGGCTGCGGTAGCCCTGCGCAGGTTGCTTGACACCGTCACTGTTCAGAATAAATTTTGGGCAGAGTATTGGTCCTGATGGTGCTAGTATCTTCAGTAATGATCCATCTAAAGCAAAGTTTTTCTATTCTTATTTGTTTACAGGCCACCCAAAAATGTCCCAGCAGAGCTGTGGGTCTCTCTATGATGAATTCCAGCCTGCTGACAGATACACTTGATTTTGTTACCTTCTGTGACCTCTCAGAGCAGACCAGGGACAGTCCAGTTTCTATATACGACCTGCTGAAAACTCCCGTCCTTAAGCTCCAGCAGCTTTTGTACCTATAGCTTTAGCTATATAATTCCTGGTGATTTGTGGTGTTTTATGCTATGTAACTATATATGGGAGGAGGAGGAGTTGTATGGTGACAAGTATGTGGATACTCCTGACACTGAAGGGCTCGAACTAATATTCTTTTGTCTAAAATTCAAGCTCCCAAGTGGCAGAGCTTCCTGGCACAGAAACAATCATTAATCCCAATCCAAGCGGTCTGCTCATGTCTGTAAACATGTACAGGTGCAGCCTGCTCTCCTACGTACACCTGCAACTCGGGATGCCAAAGTGAACATGTGGTTCTTAACAGAAAAAAAAGTCCTTAAAACCGTCATCCGCACAAAGGGCTTTATTTAATTGCTGGAGATTTGAGTGAGTTCAGACTCTTGGGTTTTGGTTAATTCTCTGGAACAGCACTGGGTTTTGTCTTTATTTTTGTTTCCTGTGTCAGAGCTGTGAAGCAGGTGGATTGCAAACTATAGAAATAGTTCATGGTAGATGTTTAATGAAAATCCCTGACTGAAACATGATTCTTATTAAGGAAAAAGAAAAAACTTGCTGAATATTTATTTTTCCAGTTGTAGGAGAAAAGTGAGGGAAAGGGATTGTTTTGCTCAAAGTATGTTTTAAACTCCACATTGCAGTCTGGTATCAGTGCGCACACTGAGGTTGATCTGTTCGTGCTGATCCAACACAAACTGATGTTAGGAATGACTTCTGAGAATTACATGGCCTTTGCCTCTTTAAAAAAAGCCTACATTGGTGTATTCAGCCCAAAATAGCAACCTGCAGGGCCTGGGCTAGGACAAAGGGAGAATTAAAAGGAGCAAATGCCTTGTTTGGGGAATGAACTGCGAAGCTGAACAAGAGACAAGCTTGAGCATTTCCTTCCAATGGGATTCTCTGCTGGCTGGAGAACAAGAGCCAGTGCATGGAGCTGGGGGAGAGGAGAGCCAGACGGATGTCTCCCTCCGGCAGCTGCTGGAGGCCCTGCTTTGTAAGGGAACTAATAACCAGGCAGGCAGGGCAAGGAGCTGGAGATGTTTCACAGGGCCGTGAATCATGGCAGACCGAGGAAGCTGAATCATGATAGCTGAGCTTTGTGTCCGCAGCTCTGAACTGTGGCCTAGAAAACAGAGTGAAGGAAGATGCAGAGTGGCTGCGGGCACCGCTATGTGGGTTTGAGCTGGTACTGCTCCCCGAGGACTCCCGGCATGCTCCTGTGGCAGGAACAATGCAGCTCTGGGGCTCCAGTTCTCCACCACCAGTAAGAGGCATTTTTGAGAAACCAACACAGATTTCCTTAAACTTGTCAGTCTCTCTTTGTGATAGTGTGTTGTGTACATACGTGCACAGACAATTTGTGAGACTATAAAGCAGAAGCAAAGATGGAGACCTCTCTCCTGCAGATCCATCTCTTTCTCCCTCTGCCTTGCATTATCGGTCAATGTGAAATTTTCTCCACCAGCCAGTGAATTTTTTCTAGCTTAGCAGCCAAAAGCTCTAAAATAACGTGAGATTTGGACTACACAATGTCATAGCATGCTGTTATAAAGGAGGTCATCTTGAAGAACTCTGCAATGTGGTGTAGATTGTATTTTGCCACTTAAAGGAAAGTGCTGTTGCTGTATAACACAATGGGAGGGAGAAGACAGGGGAGACACAAATAGGCTGTGCTCACACTGCCTGCGTGACCCAGGTCAGAGCCCACACACATAGTAATGAAATAGTAATTCCTATTTTTTTTACTTCAAAGTGCTTTGTCCATCCAGACCACACCAGATTCCAGCACGGAGACTCACAAGGTCAGCCCCATACATATTGCGGATCTGCACATCCTTAGAGACAGATGGGCTTGTAACGAACCCTTTGGCTGTGACCTGGGGTTTTTTTCTTCCCATTGTTTCTATTACTGTCACAACACTGATATCTTGAGCTAACCATTCAGAAGGCCTGGCTGAGACATTTCTTCTCTAGTGTTTCCCTGAAGAATCTCATTGTGTTTGGCCATCTGAAGCCAGTTCTTTATGCTTCATCATATTAGTCCATGCAAATACTGGACAATCACAGAATACAAGATGTGTGAGCCAAACCCACCAGCCTTTTTTTACCATACAGCTCAAAGAAAACAGTTGCTGACTGTCTTTTTTGTTTTTCATCAGTCCTGTACCTGGAAGGATCTGTCCTTGTATTTGAAGATGTCTTCAAACTGGTTGCCTTCTACTGCGTCAGTAGGTGAGTTGGATTCATTGCTTCCATGGAGGGGAAGCAATGCTTTGCTTTCATAGAATCATGGAATCATACAATAGTTTGTGTTGGAAGGGACCTCTAAAGGTCATCTAGTTTAACCCCCCTGCAGTGGGCAGGGACATCTTCAACTAGATCAGGTTGCTCACAGCCCCGTCCAACCTGACCTTGAATGTTTCCAGGGATGGGGCATCTACCACCTCTCTGGGCAACCTGTGCCAGTGCTTCACCACCCTCAGCGTAAAAAATTTCTTCCTTATATCTAGTCTGTATCTACCCCCCTTTAGTTTAAAGCAATTCCCCCTTGTCTTGTTGCAGCAGGCCCCCTCTGGACTGCCTTTCCCCAGTATCCAGTCACTGCACAGCCCCAGCTGTTGCCTCCAGTTTCCTCTATCCTGCCAGACCAGGAGGTATTTCAGATGCTAGTATCTATGATGGGGCCAGATCACCCAGTTTCTAGCCAGGCACACCATAACCACAGCTGTCCCTGAAGCTGGAAGCTTTGTCTGAGGAAGGGCTGTAGGGCTGCACCCACGAAGGACCGAGGCACAGGACTGGGGCTAGCAGGGCAGGGAGGAAAAAGGTTCCTGGATTAACCATCTCTTATCAAAAGCAGCTTTAAGGATCCACGCACACCTGGCAGTGACTTAGCAAACCTGCTAGCAGAGCTGTCTGCGGGAGACTCAGAGTACTTAGTCACCTACAGGGAATCTGTGAAGGAGAGTAGTCCTGAAACAATTTCTGTTCTTTAGCCAAAATTTAAAAATAAAATAAAGCGAAAAAGAACAGACCTTGGTTGTTTGCTCAGCACAGAAATACCAAATGCAGTGGACACAGAGATGGGAAAGACCTGTAAGGTCATTTTCATTAGAGCAAGGTTTGATCAGCAGCTGATGAGTCCCTCTGTGTAATTAAACCTGTGTGTCTGCAGTCTCCTCTAATCTGTGTGTTTATGCTAAACACACTGCAGCGATACCTCCACAACCTACTTAACCCATTCCTGCTGCAGCAGGCCTGGTTTTGAGTTGGATGTAAACTTTTGACCTCCCCTATATAAACTTAGATGACTCTTAAAGTAGTTATTTCCATTTAAGAGGGGAAAGCAGATTCAGGATATGTTTACAAGGCAGTCGTGTTAGTGACTTGGTTAGGTCACAGAATAGGAGCGGTCTATCTATGGTATGATACAGCGTACTGCAGCTTACCAGGCCAGTAAGACTCGCGCTATTTTGGGGGCTGTTTCTGCAGCCAGCTGAGTTCAAAAGATTTCTGTCTTACCAAAGGAGCAAAGAATAGCCCAAATGCAAACAAGAATTGGGCATTTCTAGTCAAATGGCTGGTGGGAGGGAAAATCTGCTTGCTTCTGCTTTCCTGCAGAAAGGATCATGGCTTAAGAGAAAGAAAGAAAAGCTTTTCTGTTAGTTCCTGTTATAGATGTTACTTCTGAGTGTCAAATAGACATTCAGATGGTTCGTGTGATTTCTCAGGTCACTGTCAAAAGACAAGGTAAATAGGGAATAATTTTCTGAGAAGCAGGTAATGAAAAGATTGCTTGGGCGCTGACCTACCATTTGCTGGCAGCTTGCAGGAGCTCTCCGTGATGGTGAGTGGAGAGGCCTGTTCTCAGGGATGTAGTAAACAGTCATCTATAAATAGCTGGAAACAGCTTATCAGGGCTGACAGGCTCTTCTCAAAAGAAAGTTTGGCCTGGCTAGATTACCTTAGATCACAAAAATAACACCTGTAGGTAACAGGTGACAGTGGCTTCTCTGTAAGCTGCTGCCCCATGAATAAAACCAGATTGTTTTCTATTAGGGTAATGTCTTCATGTTTCCTGATTTTTAGATGTATTTTTCTACCAAAAAAAAAAAAAAATAGAAGGGAACTACTCATGCATATGACAATAACAAACAAAGAAAGCAGAAGGTCCATGGACCCTCTTCCTCTTTTAAACCTGATATCTGCCATGAAAAAAAATAATCCTGGGATCACATCAGTTTATGTCAAACAATGTGACAACAGAGTGCTCAGCGGTGCACAGAGAACCGATGGAGTACACAATACATCAGTAAGATATGTATCTGTTAATAAGGGCAAAAATAGCCCCCCTGCATTCATCTGTCAACAGATCGGTCCTCCCCAGGTCTGCAGTCACACGCATTTTTGGGGTGTGCGTTTGGTAGCAGAGACCACCTACTCACAAGGGCAGCTTTTTCTAAAATAATTTCCTGCAGCTTGCAGAACATTTTGTTAAATTTTTAATGTGTAAAATGACCCTGCACCATTCCTTGCTACCTTTTAGGGACTATTATTACTGGCTTTTCTAGTCCTTGTTAGAATGGGAATTGAGGTAGGAATAGGTTTAGCAAATTGTCATTGGGGTAAGAGGGAAACCTGAACAGTTCACCGCGAGCCCAAGAGCTCCGTTAAATTATTTGAGATTTAGGGTGTGTTTCAGTGAAACCCAACTAACATCCTCTGAGAAAGTGCATCTTCTTTTCAGTAAAAATACAGCATCTTTCAAGAAACCAAGCAGTCAGAAGCCTGAGAGCAGAGAGTAGAGGGATATGTGTGTTTTCTCAGCGTCATGCAGTACTTCATCATTGTCGGTCACTTCACCCAGGGGCTTCCCTTCCCCAGGAGGGGTCTTCCTTCCCTAACCCCACTGTGACTTGCTGTGTCCCTGTGCCTTACACTTACACTGATTTTTAAAAGAGGAAGTAGGGTGGGGAGAGAGGGGTAAACAGAAAGAAAAAGGACTGCAAATCCCCTCCACACCAGAAAGAATGGCTTTTCTAATTACAATAATTACCATTTGCAACTTCTCACTTTTTATGGGAAGCTATTTCAACCCTTGTGGCCTCCCCTGAGATGAGAGGTGTTCCTGCTGTTTTCAGAGGAGGAAGCCAAGGCACAGTGATTAAGCCAGTGGCACGGCATGAAGCATCGCCACAGGAGCTGGTGATCTTTTGTGAAGTCAGAGCAACCCAGGCCGGCACAATGTCCATGATGTCTTACTGGCCGTAAGATCTTCCTTTGACAACGTCCAGGACTTTAGAGAACAGGGCTGAAATTGTGAACCAATTCAATCACTAAAACCAACGGTAAAATCTGGAGTTCCTAACAATTGTGGGGTTTATTCTTTTGTTGGTTTTTCACTGTGTTTCTTTTTACAGAGATTTGCTGCCCTTCACCCTGAAGCTGCCACAAGCAATATTAGAAGCCAGTAGCTTTCAAGACCTTGAAATTATATCTAGTCTGGGGATAGGTAAGTCCCTCAAAGCAGCCAGGGTTTCACTCAGACTTGTGAGAACCATGGTGTCTCACACAGACATAATGCAGCTGGTGGATAGATGAACTATTGTCTTCAGAATAGCTGAGGAGGCCTGAATGCAAGAGAGAAGATGTTTATGATCTTTATGTTTATAGAAGCACACTGAAAAAAAGGCCACTAGCCCCTTTGGACATAAACCTCCACTTGGACTTCTGTGCAAGTAGGGGACTGTAGAGACCTACAGTCTCACTGTATAAGCTGGGGCTTTCAACAACTGAAGCGCGGCACAGCCTCTCAGGATAGCTTACACACATTGGAAGTAGTTGGCATCTGAGGTATATGAAAAGAGGAAAACACTTTTGCAATTTCCCCTTCTGATGTGTGGGGGCAATGCTGATGGAAGTGTGATATTTTTTAATTTTGATATTTCTGCTTCCTTTTGCAGGATTTCTAGCTGGTGCAGAAATGTATAGTGTCCCAGCATGTTCTCCCGCTTCACACTAATGGGATACAAAAAGGAATGTTATTTTTAGTGACAGCACCAAATGAGCAAATTTAGATCAGATGTATAAAGTTACAGAGTTGGGAAATGCAGTTCTGTTAACTAAAGGAGGTCTCCTTCCTATTCCTTCCCATTTGACACACTCCCCTTGAGACAGCTATTACAGTTAGCCACTCTTATGCTACTTTGCTTTTCAGTTTTCCCTCAGCTGTTGAAAACAGCCAAACAATGGTGAAAGCTGAAGAGTTAGCTCACTTAGAGATACTCACTAGAGCACCCTGGGGCTTTTGGAATCTATTTTTGGATCTTCTGCATTATACCTCCCAGAAGGCATGGGCAAACCCCACTGGTTTCAGTTCAGGCAGCTTTGTTGAATTTGACCATCGGATTTGCCTCTAACACTTTCAGCATCCTCTATTTTGAATACGTGCCAATTTGTCAAAGCATCTTTGAGTATGGGTGTCCAGCTAGCTCTTATTGCTTAAAGAAAGCTCTATTGCAGGTTGAGATAGCAAGTTGTAAAGTTATTATTAATTTTATTATAACAAGTGTAAACATTTGGATTAAAATGTAAGAAGCGTATCATGATTCTCTAACCTTCTATCCAATTTGAGCCAGCAGAGGAGATCCTGACTCAGGCAACAGTCTCCAGCAACTTCTGAAAGGAAGGATTAACTAAAGCACAAGCACTAAAGCAATGTTGGTTGTAGTCTTCTTCCTTCTCTCCTGTACACTGGTGGTCATAAAACCTGCTGTTGTGTAAAGATTTCCTGGGAAATGATGCCAGCTTCTTGGAGTGCCATGCTGCCTCAGTGAAGTCAAACAGGCTGAAGTAATGAGTGATGCTGTTTACTGCTTCCTGGAACAAAATTCCGTGGGTACAAATGGGTACACAAACAATAAGTGCTGCCCGAAGTGGCACTCCCAAAGGAAAGCTAGCATCATTTGAAATTCTCGTATGTTGCTTTTTATTTATTTCAAAGAGAGATGTTTTTTGAGGGGGTAGAAGTAAGATGTCTATCTGCAAGCTGGATTGTTCCACAAAGGATCTGGCTGTTATGTATATTGTCAAAGAGGATGTACTGCAGGTCCTCTAGTCCTGACCTCACTGGTACAGAAGGCATTTTAGCAGGAGAATTAGTGTGATTGCACTGCACAAAGAGCACATGCCATCACAGACATGCCAAAGTCTCAAAGAACTGCTTAATTATCCCTCCCAGAGTGTAAGCTAAGGGAAGAGCCAGGACAGCAATGGGAGACGATCAAACTGCTTTTCCTGCTGTATGAGACAGTGTGGCTAGGCTGGGAAACACCGTCTCTGAAGCAGCTGGGTAACCCCGGGTAAGACCACCTCATCTGGTCCTTCACAGTCTGAGTGGAGTATTGCATTTTCATCACAGTGTCTTACCCTGACCACTACTGAGAAAAATAACCAACTTCCTTTTTGTAGATTGGTTTACTCACCATTTCCTCAGCCCATGAGGCTCCACAGCATTATATTCTGACTTAAACAAGCAACTTCCACTGTCTTGCATTTGCTGATACCTAGTAGAGTTGGAGCATTTAAAGGAAATCATACCCCAGACAGTCTCAGACGTGAGGGGGTTGGCAGCGTGATGCTGTTATGTGCGGTTGCATCTGCACGTCTACTCCTGAATTCTGTTGTCAAGAGTGCTGCTGTTCCTGGCAACACTTTAATTTTAAGCTTCTTTGTTCTCCTCCCTCTCATGGTAGGAAATCAGAGAATAAAGCTGTTCTAACCTCAGCCTCCATGGGAAAACATGGTGACATGCTTATGAAGTCGAATTAGCCATGGACACTAGCCTAGGCGGCAAGAGGCTAAATCAGCAATTTTATCCTGGTGGGAATGGACAGTCTTTGAGTTCACCTGCGCATGGCTTACTCTGTGCCTTACTCTATGCTTGGTTAGAGGGAGCGGAGGGGCAGCGAGGAGTCAGCCTGCCCGTCCTGCCCTGCCACAGCACTTGTACCTGCTGGAGGGAAGGGAACAGTCCCTGTCCCTGGAGCAGCTGGCTGTGCCCCAGGGGACCACATCGCTGGCAGAGGGAGGCAAGGCCAGCAGTGGGCTCAGGGCACCCAGGGGGAAAGGCAGAACCCTGCAGAGGGCAGGTCATGGTGGCGGCAGAAAGAAGATGGCCTTGCCAGCAACGGCATGGAGCTGGCTGCAAGCAGGAAGCCATCAAAAGTCACGGCTGCACCGGGGAGTAAAAAGGGAAGAAGTGGCCTGTCTTTGGGGATGCAGTGAGCAAGGGAGAGATTTTATCTGAATGTGTTTCACCCCTGAGTTCTGTGTTGGCTTTAGTCAAAGAGTTTCTTTGCTCTGAGTTCTGCTATGACCTTCCTAACTAGTAGTCCCTTTGAGCTTTTCTGGGATGCTGGTTTTTAGGAAGAGGCACAGGCAGACTTTGCCCAGGGCTCCGGCCAGCTCAGCCCTGCACCCCCTTCCCTGTGATGGGCTGGGGGCTACGCTGGTGCAGCTGACAGGAGAACAGGGCCCTGGCAAGGCACAGCTGAAGGCACCGTCCTGAGAGCTGTACCGCATGCTCAGCACTGAGGGTCATCCCACGCGTGTGCAGCCCCATCCATCCCCTCTTGGGCACAGCACATGATGTTTTTGCAGTGAGACAAGCTTGACACCAAGCACAGGGCAGGGTTCAGGTGATGTGTGGCAGCCCCATTTGCGTGCCCTGTAAGTCCACCCAAAAGAGTCTGCCATCAGTGTCAGCTCTGTGTCCAGGGACCAAGCATGCTGAAATAGTTTTAGTTATCTGCATCCTTGTGTTTCCAGGGTTTCCCATCTTCCCCTGGCCCCTAAATCTGTGGGCATCTATACAGGCCTCACCCAGTGAATACCCTCAGAGATTTATACCCTTTTCCTTGGCCAGAACACATGGGGTTTGCAGGATCCTGTTTCCTGATGCTTCCAGTAGTGGACCCTGGATTAGCAGCTCTAAGAGTGATTAAAAGCAATCAGACTGGTAAGGCAAGCAGGTTTGAAAACTCACCTCTGGGGGAAGGGAAAAAGGTTAAATGTAATACTGAATCTATTCAAAAGACATACAAATGCTTTGCAATTTTTTTAAAACAAGTTATTCAAAAGCAAATTCTAATAAGAGGTTTGTGACATACAGAAATGACTACTTGCATCTGAAACACCATCTTCCTTTTCCAGTCACAGTTGATGGCACTGAAATACTTAACTATCCTTTAGTCCTTCAGTATACAACCTTCCTGCGTACAGTCTTTTGCACCATCTTTCCTCTCTTACACCTGCAGGCAGGCAGTCTCAAGGCAAGGTGCAAAACAGAGAGTGGGCATGGCTACAAATAATTGTCATCCAGAGCTATAGATGTTAATGGTAATTTTAATCTGTGGAAGGTATTTAAAATCATATGTTTCCAGGCTGGTTGTACTGCAAAGCAGGATCAGACCTCTGTGTAGAACATGAGTTTGCTGCATAGTAGAGTCATCTTCATCTGATGTCTCTTGTGCTCCTGGTGCACATTGGATCCAGGCTGTATATCTCAGCCCTGCACCTTCCCACAGTCAGCAAGAGGGAGACAGAACTTGCCTGGGGTCTTCACACCCTCACCTCGGGTATCCACAGCTATTTGAATCTGGAGGGCAGTGATCGCTGAACAAGCCATAGACCCCTTTTCACAATCATTCATATTTATTACTTGTACCTTCCTGCTCACACTGCATAGGCTGCACAGCATTAACAGTTTTCACTAGATGAGTGTCCTAAAATTGGCAAGAAAGAGGTTTCTGGTGAAGCTTCTGAGCTCGTCCCCTGGTTTGAAGCATCTCATGCACATAAAACAGGCAACTCTCTCTTCACACTGCTTTGTGCAGAGGTGTGAAAGCTTGTGTATCATTTCTTTTAACAAAAAGTAGGACTTCTACATACCATTAGCAGCTAAAATTCTCTCAGAGCATTTTTTCATTCTTCTTTCTTTCTTTCTTTTTTTTTTGGACAGATTTCTGGAATTCCTCCTTAAACCACAGAAGAAGAGAAAAGGAGTTATCCAACCCTGCAAAAGACTCTGCTTTCAGCACTGCCCAGGCAGACAGTTTAAGATGTACCCAGTGTTTTGCAAGTAGCACAAACCACTGCTCATGTGAAATTGAGCTGTCAATAGGAAATGACAGGCTGTGGTTTGTGAATCCTATTTTTATAGAAGAGTGCAGTAATCCTTTTCCTCCAGATGTACCTCCTCCTAAAAGCCATGCTGTGAGCACCGATCTCCCCCCTGCCACCACGCTTACTGAAAGGAAGTCTCCCCGCCGCCCCCCTCCACCTCCACCTTCTCACACTCTCGTTCAGAAACCTTCTCTGAAGCTCCTGCAGGATCCCATGACTGCCTGTGAAGAAAACGAGCTGCTTCTTCAGCCACTAGGAAAGAGCATCAAGGAAATGAAAATTGAGGGCGGTGACAATAAAGAAGAAGAAAGGAAGCAGAGCTGCTTGGTCAACGAGCCCTCGGCAGTGAGTCCCAAGAAGGGCTGCCAGCCCTCTGTCCCCCCACGGAGGCGGCTGTGTGAGAGGACCTTGGAGGAGAGCTGTGTGGGTAAGCCTGGAAGTTGTGAAACGCTGAAAGGGGAACAGACAGAAGAAAAACAAAACACAAGTACAGAGAGCAGAGATAAAAGGTCGCTGTGCAAAAAGGCTGTAGAAATGCCTGGGGAGGTTCCCAAAAGGGCTGTATCACAGTTTCAGGAGACAAAGGCTGAACCTGCAGAGAAGAAGGAGGACATGCCTGAGATACAAAGCAATGCCATTGAGACACGAAAGTCACCTCCTATCCCACCACCGAGAAGGAAGAGGCTTTCCCAGGTACCAAGGATCCCCAGCTCCTGCCAGTCGAAACAAAGAACAGTGGCAGAGACGGCCGCGGCCACGGCGCAGGCTTTGTGCAAGAGCAGCTCAACTACAGTGGCAAGTGGTGCCACTTGCACAGATACCAAGACTGAACCGGGACATGGCCGCAAATCCATCACCTCAGCTGAACTGAAAGGTTCGCACTCCTCCCTGGAGGGCCCGGGAGCCAGCACCGTGGCTCAGGCATCAGCATCCGAGCCAGACTCCTACTCCACCAGCAGCACAGAGGATGACCTGGAGATGCTGAGTAGTTCATCCAGTAAAAAGACATGCTCCATGATCTTGGGCAAGGCCAAGAACAGGCTGTCCTTTGTAAGCCTGTCCAATGTCTTCACGGTCTTTTTGTCTAGTGACAGGAAGCTGCAGAAGAAGATAGTGGAGCTGGCACAGGACAAGGATTCATACTTTGGCAACCTCGTGCAGGATTACAGAGTGTATAGTTTAGAGATGATGGCAAAGCAGAGCTCCAGCACAGAGATGCTACAAGAAATCCGAATGATGATGACACAGCTGAAGAGTTACTTAGTGCAGAGCACCGAGTTGAAATCCCTGATAGACCCAGCCTCCTACACTGAGGAACAGTTGGGTAGGTGACTGTGCTTTACTCATCTTCGGGCAGAATTTGGGAAGGTGAGGAGGAAGACAGGATTATGCAGACACAGGTTCTGCTCTACAGAATTATAAACCATCTCCTAAAAGCTGAGGCGAATTGAAGTCTGCTCTGTGGTTGCCAGCACTTGGAGGAGCAGCTCTAAAAACTGGGATACCAATGAGGGGGGAAATGCCATTATGAATGTTTTAAAGGGAAGAGTTTAAGCAGAAGAAATGTGTGTTTGTGTGTGTGTGAGAGACATATATGTATGTATATATGCAAATGCATATACACACATACAAATATGAGTGTGTGTATATATGTGTATGCACAGGCACACACACACAGAGCTGTGTTCACTGGAAACACAAAAGGCCGACTTCCCCTTGCACAGCTGTGTTCCCCATGGCCTTCCACGTCCACTGCCCCATGCTCTGCAGTGAGGACGGAGAACTCCCTGCATGTGGCAGCCAGACCAGGGGTCAGTCACTGTCTCACAAGGAGGGACAAGACTGTGATGATTTTGAGTGGCAGGTTGGAGGAATCACTTGATCCCATTCTGTGCTCCTGAGACCTCAGAGGCCTGGAAGAGCTGCCTGCTGCAAGAGCACTGCTGGCTCCAAAATGCAGCATTCACCTCTCTTTGCCACAGACATAGTTTGCCTTTGGGGAGGAAAAATAATATTTTTGGCTGTTTAGGGGTGTTTTGTTGCTTCTCATTCAATATTCTGTGAGGGAGTAATGTGCTACTTCTCTCCTTGCTAAGAAATGGACTGGCTTGTTTAAGGTTCATTCATGAGGGAATATACAAAGAGCTGTAGGATTTTTTACACCAGTAAAAGCCATACAGCCAGAAAAAGCATGCATGCATGCACTCACACGCTTTTTTGACTTAAAACTGTTTCTTGAGGACCTGAGAACCAACGCAGAGCTATTTATGAGATCCCTAAGTTGGCTTAAAGCAAACTGGGAGCTGGAAGACCCCCAACACAGAACATGGCCAACCACAGAAGTGACCAGGGATTGCAGGGGATCCTGCAGCTCCAGTATTAGGTGGGACCCAGCTAAGTGGTGAGCCAGGACCCAGAGGCACTCAGCTGTCAGTCTCAGCAGGCCCTGCTGACTTCTTTCTCACCTAGCAAAGGCTTCACATGATCCTGCAGTTTCCCCAGCAGAACAGACCTGCTGCCAGCCCCTTGCCATAGCTAGGAGAGGGGAGCTACAGTTTCACTTCTCATGCACCTCATGTAACACCTACAATTTTTGTCCCAATAACCCCTTTCTTCGAGGCAGAGGGGGTGTCAGCACAGAGAAGTCTGTCTTGAATCTTGACTAGGGAAGGTGGAGAAGAGGCAGAAAGAAGTGTCCTTGTTCTGCTTGGTAGAGCTGCATGTGTGCAAGGATCCCCCCACATTCACACAGACACGCCTGGTTAAATCTAGCCCTGTTCACTGGCAGTTCCTTAACAGGATGATATGGCCCAGTCAGCCTAGGGAGGACTGTCTTCTCCTATGGAGGACAGGAATTCCCACTGTGGAAGATTTACCATTTGAATTTGTCCTGCTTTAGGCTGACTGATTCTCTGGATTCTTTAAAATAGTTGCGTTTTGTATACATAAATGTTACTGCCCTCTGTTTCATTCCTCTCCGACTGAGCGGATGAACTCTTTTGCCAGTGACCTTTTTGCCTCAGTGCAGGGGTGACAAGGGGATCCCTTGCAGTCCCTCTAGCTCTGCCTCTGGTTTCTAGGAGTCAGACAACAGACTTTCTCACAGTCTCTCATGCTTCCCTTTGTCTCCTGCTAAATGTTAAGCAAACGCTCAACCCACACAGACTATTTCCTCATCCACAGGTGATGTAAGAGGTGGCTTAAGTATCAGTAAGTTAGAGTCACTTGAGCAGTAAGGGTGAGAAACTTCTGACCAGATGTTGGTGTCTGCCTCTGAGCTGGTGGCTACAGCCCCTTTTCAGTTACTGCAGAGAAAGGGGCGCTTTGAGGATGCAATTGATTTCATCCCAAAGTGAATATCTCAAACAGGTCAGAGGGAGATGTCAGAAACAACATGAGATTAATCCCACCCGGGCATCTGTAAGGGCAGGACTGTGAAAAGAGGCACAGTTAGGTGACGTTCCTCATCTCTTCCCAGAGTTGGCTCTCCTGCTGTCTGACAGCGCCACGCTGGTCAGCCAGGAGTCAGGCAAAGACAGCAGGGGCTGCTGGTAGCAGGAGCTCTCCTACGGCTCCAGTGGCAGAGACTGCGCATTGATGTTCATCTCAAGCCTATCCAGGACTTCTGGAGGGTGTTGGTAATGAAAGTTTACTTTCTGGGGCGTAATTTCTGTCCCCTACTCACAGCTATGCACTAGTGCATGAATAAGCAACCGCATGCTTTCTTAGGAGTTTTGCTTGCACCTGTACTACTATTATTTATCATGGACTTTTGTGTTCTCCCTTCTCTGTGCAGAAGTGATTGCTGAGACAGCTTTGTACAAATGTGTCCTGAAACCTTTAAAAGAAGCCATTGATTCTTACTTAAAAGAAATCCACAACAAAGATGGATCGTTACAGCAGCTAAAAGAGAACCAGCTTGTGATACAAAACACAACTACCACTGACCTAGGCGTCACGACCAGCGTGCCTGAAACCGTAGTGCTGGAAAAGATCCTTCACAAGTTCACAACCATGCACAAGGCCTACTCCCCAGAAAAGAAGATTGCCATCTTGCTGAAGTCCTGCAAACTCATCTATGACTCCATGGCTCAGGGAAACCCAGGTACAGCACTCCTACTGAAATGGTATCCCTCACTGGTCCTTCTCCATGTATCAAAGGAACAGGGTTTATGATACAGTTGATGTGATAACATTCAGATTGGAGGTAACAGTGATTGTCAGTGTGTTTGGTATCAGCTGTCCACAGGTTGTGTTCAGAATGGGCTGGTTAGTGACTGTGAAGTTCTCTGCACTAATAACAGGTATAAGATGTTACCTGGTTAACTTCAAGCTCCATAACTCCAAAAAACAGATGTCTGTAAGTGTGGGTTTTGGGTAATGTCCTTTTTCCACAGGTCTTCACACAGCTCTCCATAAATCCTCAGAGCTCTGTCCCAGCTTGTAGCAGCTTAATGGTAAATTCTAGGAATGAGTTTTTGGGAAAAGTCTCTTGACTTGGCCTTTAAAAAGTTTTGCCTAAATTGAGGAGGAGATGCAGAATGCTGGTACTGTTTATTACTAATTCCTAATGCTCCAGTAAATTCCAAAAGCCACTACTACGCTTCTTCGGTGTAAGGAAGTATGTGCTCTGAGTATAAAAATAACTTGAGCCTCAGGCCAACCACTAAATGCACACGTTAAGCCCTTGGCCTGCAGACAGGATGCATTTTTGCAGATAGACCAGGAAGCCCCTTCCTCCAAGAATTTGCCTTGCCAGTTTAAGAGCTTTCTTTGTATACTGGTGAGCTGATGACCAGCCATGCATAAATTCGGAGAGAAGCCAGATATTAATTTGCAACAACCTGCAGTTGTTCAAGAACTCACAATCTCCAAAGGTGCTTTTAGCAGTTCTGCTTTATTTTGTACTGACAACAACCTTGGGGCACTCATACAGGAATTGTGTCCCTTCTGAGCCTCACCTCAGGGTCATCCCTTGGGCAGTATGCAGCAAGGTTCAATGACCAATCTAGACACATTAACAGCAGAGCAAGCAGCCACCGCAGGGCTGAGCCTAAACTGCAGGGTGGATAGGACTTCTGACTGTCTTCAAGTATTATGAGAAGATTTGGACACATGTAGGGGAATTTGCTGTAACTTTGTTAAAACAGTTGTGTTAAGTTTGAGAGTAAATTTGGTATAGATCAAAGACTCACATGCCTCATTAAAACTCACATAGGAGACACAGTCTCCTTCCAATGCTGGTGGTACGTTACATATCTGTCACACCTCAGTTAGCTCAGGGCTGGAACTTCTCTGTTGCAGGAAATGCCATTGTGTCATTTTATGTAACAGAAATTAGGGGTCAGGGAAAGAATTCAAAAAACCCTATATGTTTTAAAAGATTGGCATTCATAAAATCAGAGGATTTCATTGTGGCTTGCTATGCTAACAAAGCGCTTCATTTCGGCCAGCTCAGCTTTTTTCTCATGTTGAGTACTACTGCAAGTGGGGTGTAGGTCGGAAGCTGACTTCACCCCTGTGCGCCTAGTTCCCTCTCCAGTGTATATGATCAGCGATGCACATCAGGGCCTGGTCAGAAGAAAACTGGCCTGACATTAAGGAAATGTACCCCGATGAATTCAGACCAGAAAAAGAGGTTAAGGGGGGGAGAATGCTATAGTCTAACTCCCGGAAGACAGTGGACTCGGAGAGAAATTGAGTGAAACGTCCTGTAGACCCACTTAGAAGTGAAATGTGTGAAACCTCTTCAACAGAATGAACTGACCCCAGATCACTTCAATTTTCCACCTGGCAAAGACAAGCATTCAGCAAACTGAAATATTTTTCTGACAGGGAGTTCCCAGCTGGTGGTGTGCAGAAGCGCATGCTGTGGGCTGCTCAGACCAGATTTCAGCGGGTAGGAATTCTCCTCCTGCTGTCTGCCCATCTTGAGAGCAGCAGCCCAGGGCCCCTTTTCCTTTCAGCCAGCCCTGAGGCAGCGCAGTGCTCTTTGCACAGGAAGAGCAGTGGCCATGCTCGGCTTCCTGTGCAATAGTCTGTTCTTCTTTTAGCTCCTTTTACTCACCGCTGAATTAGAAAGTTCCTTCCTCTTCCAAGATCAGAGCAGGTGGAACACAAAACTAATCCCTCTGCCACAGGACCAAAATCAGTCTACCTGTGTCAGAAAAATTACCTGTTCGGTAACATGATAACTGCATATGTTGTCTGGTTTAATTTGCAATTTGGCAGCTCAGGCCAGGTCTTTATTCACTTTAGGTTGACCGTAGGACAAGCTGATCTGAGAATATGGTTTCATATCTCAAAGCAAAGTGCAAATACCACCAAATCAAGCACCCTTTTTTTTCAGACCCGTATGAAAACACTAGTTTTTTAACATTTTGAGACCCATGTACAGCAGTCCAGGTTTGGCCTGGGTGTCCCAACAGGTACCAAGTTTTCTTTAAAACTAGGGATAGGCTTACTCAGGAACATCTGTGCCTGTGGTAGTGCCCATTTTTGCACTGCTGAAAGAGTCATGAAACTTTGAAGTCAGCCTTGACTGAGTCCATGTATTTTCCAAGTTCTTTGCAAACTTAAATAACAGCAACATATGTCTCCAAGAATGTAAACTACAATCTAAAAATATGTAACCTGCCTGCTAAAAATACTAGGAGTCGTTAGTAAGAATAATAGGCATTAAAAGAATAGAAAAAGAGGAGTTTGGAAACCCACCCCACCCCCCACAAATTAGCTGGCATTTCTTTGTGGCATTTTTTTATCTGTGCACGAGAAAAAGAAAGAGGTAGGACTCAGGGGGAGCTGTAAGCTCCCAACTCTCTGACTGCTCCTACATTTGGAAAGTATGCCCCAATACCCACAGGGAGAGTTGGGAGCATAGCTGATTTATATAGAAGCACTGTAATCTTATGTAGAAAAAACCTGCTTATTATTTATCTTTCAGAAATACCTTTACTCAGACAAAATGTCAAAGGTATATTGTGTGGTAGGAGTAGAACGAGAATATCTGCTTTTTGCTCTATCAAAAACACAAGTCACGCTTGTGGAGTGATAAACAAGATGCAAATCTGCAATACGTGTGGTGTGTACTGGCAGTGGTGAGCCTGGAGCACCCAGCTTTGTGCTCCCTGGGAGCTGCCACTCTGTGGAAGAGAACTGATGGAAAAGCAAAAGAAGAGGAGCAGTAGGCATTGGTTTATGAAGAAATACTGTGTGAGACAAACAGGCCAAACTTGGTCAGTCCATGAGCAGGGAAGATCAGGCATGGAAAGGCTCTAAGCTTAAGTTGGAAGTTTGAAAGATGGAGAGACTGCTTTCTAAGGAGATTCAAGAAGAATGAACAGAGGAACAATTTTCTTACTGCAACATTTTTAACTTGTGGACTACCTAAGGTTATGAAACTTCATTTTTGGAGTATCTAACTGCACAGGGAGCTGGATTATATAGCTCAAAACCAGTTTTGCACTAGTGATTGAGTTGGCTAGGTGACTGGCCCTAAAACATCTGATTTGAAAATTTCTATTGCATAGTTTTGCATGGCTAATGCATAGTCTGCTTTTGGAAAAAGAGGATAGATAGGACATATATTCCATTGGAATATTTCTCTTCCTTAGCTTTTAGGATTAAGTTTGTCATCCCCTATAGAATTGAGCAGCCGGATATTAGTTGCCCTGATGTCCTCCTATATGGCTCTGCAGTTGACAAAGGCATGGACAGGAAGCAGTGTGTCTTCAGTGGGATAGCTGAGCTTGTGAAAAGGAAACTGGCCTCAAATACTTCAGTAGCCAGTGTAGAACCGATGCTAGAAGCTCCTAAAACTAAGTCAGAGCAATCCCACCACACTGCTCATTATCACATTTCACTTCTGAGAAGGAAAATAAAGCTATTCATAACAGTTTGTTGTGGTTTAACCTCAGTCTACAACTGAGCACCACACAGCCGCTCGCTCACTCCTTCCCCCCGCCCCTCCCGGTGGGATGGGGGAGAGAATTGGAAGAGTAGAAGTGAGAAAAACTTGTGGGTTGAGATAAAAACAGTTTAATAATTGAAATAAAATAATAATAGCAATAATAATAATAATGTAATA
>NW_008795405.1:10663993-10689746 GCF_000699145.1 Aptenodytes forsteri
CTCCAGCCTTCTCAGTCGGTAGAGCATGGGAAGCTGAAAAGTCCTTGGCTAGTGTAAGCATTACCTAGCAACAACTAAAACATCAGTGTGTGATCAACATTGTTCTCATGCTAAATCCAAAACACAGCACTGTACCAGCTACTAAGAAGGAAATTAACTCTATCCCTGCCAAAACCAGGACACAGTTTTACTTTGTTATCTTTAGGAAGAGGATATTTGTATTTAAGTTACTATTAATGAAGGCTGATGGACTAGAGATTATATCTTTTTTCTGGCTAGCTCAATTTCTACAATTGAATTAAAGAGCCAGTTCAAATTTTTCAAGGGGAACGAATTCCTCTGATCTGTGAAACATACATTTCTGAAGTGGATTCATGCTGCCTGCATGTATTAACTCTCTTAATTCAACTATACCATAAATCAAACCTTGCTGAAGTAGTATTGGATAGACAAGAGACAGCAAAATGCTAGTGAGTGGAAGGACAGTCACAATCTTTTCTTATGATCTTGAACAAATCTCAGTTAACCTTTCTGTACCTCAGGTTTCCCAGCTATAAACTGAGGGTAAAATTCGTATTTCCTGGAGAGCTGCTGCTAGACATCATGCCAGTGTTTGTAAAATATTAGAGCAAGGTGCAGAGTATCATCACTGTCTGCTGGTTGTCAGAATATACATGGAGGGAAAAGAAATGCATGAATGTGTTAAAATAGGCTGTAATTTCTTTATGGAGGCTTGGGCAGAATTCCAGTTGCTTTAAATCATGTATTTAATTAATACTCATCTATTCAAACGCTGCATCCCAGCCAGGAGCTGACATTGTATTTGCTTTGCTATAAACATAATAGGATGAGTTTGTGGCAGAAGAGAAGGCTTATTTTAAGCTTCTTATAGATGTTTATGAAATAAATGTTTCCTGATCCTGCAGTGAAGAAGGGGAAATAAAGCAAGCAAGTCATATCTGGAGTAGGGCAACACCGCCTTGAACAAGCAAGCTCAGTCCCAGTGTCACTGAGACCACTGGCAGGGTCAGAGCTAGATTTAACTCTGTCAGCTGCAAACATACCCCTCTGTGAGAGACCACAGATGGACTAGACATGCAGATCTGGGAGCTTGGCTCTGGCCCAGATTGAAAGTGGAGCTGAGGAGGCAGCAGCCTGCAGAGAACATCCCTGCTGCAGCTCCCAGATGGACGCTGGTTAGTGCCCTGGTGCCTTTCATGGCACAGGGAGCATGTGGGTTGCAGGATGCTGAGCAGCACCAACCTCTCGGGTGTCTTGATTCACAGGCATTGTTTCATGTATCTTTGTACCTCCTGCTTCTAGTCATATTTGATTTGCTGACAGCTCCTATTATCCCCATGGATGGACTGAGATACAGGGCACCTCAGGGCCATACTTGGTCTGATGACTGTACATGTCTAAGCTAGCCCCTGTGCCTGCTGTGACATCCAAGGCCAGGAGAACAAGGGGAGGTTCAGAGTCCTGCCCTCTCAGGCACCTGTCCTTGGCTCCATGTGCAGTCAGTGTAAAGAAGCTGTTGCAATGCCTACAAGGAGTAGGCACAATATACCATGCCTGACCTGCCCTAGGCAACACTGGAAGTTTGTGGCAACACATGGAGTCAGAGCCAGGTCCTTGATGATTAGCTTTGCTTTTCTCTTGTTGACACCTACAGCTCCTGCTGACTTCAGCTTTAGCTACAGATGTGGGTATTTAAGAATCAGGCTTCATACTCCTACAAGTGGATTAAAATGATGTCTAGTAATTTATGCAGGTCATAAGCATACAGCATATAGAGAATCAGTACTCTTTCCATTATTGCAGTCAGACATCCCTACTCTGAATTTATTAATCAAAAACAAACTGTGCATCAGATTTTCATATTTAAGCCATATAAACAGCTGGGAGTCCAATAATAATTCTATGAAATCTTAAAGTTGAGAAAGATTTATAACAAGGGCTGGTGGGCAGAGCAGCTAAATCAGCTTATAGAAATGAGATAGACAGCAATGAAAAATAATTGACTCAGTGCCTGCTTGTACATACAACCACTTCTCAGCCAATAAAAAAGAAATAGAGAGATTCTGTAGGAGTTCTTGAAAAGTGTCCTTTAACTTTCATTTCAGTTGACACTAGAAGTTGATGGCTGGGGACATGGAATTGTTTAGTTCCAAGTTGCTGTTTCCACTCTGCATTTGTTGGTCAGTCCGTTGTCTGGCTGGTGATCTCTTTTGGTGACATTTTATAAAAAAAAAAAAACAGCATTTTTTTTCCAGTGGAACTCATGTTGCGAAGTAGCAACTTGAATGCCCTAGCAGACGCAACATGGATTGGTCATGAAACACAAGTGGTAGGGAAGAGAAAATTCTGCTATTGGTGTTGCACTGGAAATCCTTTGGCCTTCAGGAAATCAGAAGCACCCAATCCATGTCGCTGGTCAGTAACTACTACATCATAAAGAAAGTTTTTAAAGAGGGGGAAAAAATGAGCCTAGCAAACTTTTTCGTACTTCATCTTCCTTTACACTAGTTTTATATATACTACTATATACTACATATATACTTATATATTTTATTATATATATAGTATATAATATTTATATACTACTTGTATAGTAGTATATTTATATACTACTTGTATAGTTACAGAACTAACTCTGTCGGCATCTGTTTTACTCAGGTCAAAAGGAGAATAGGGCTTTTCTCTGTGAAGTTTTTCAAGTACATTTTCAGTTGTGTCATCTTGTTTTGCTAGACAATATTAAATAGCTGTAATACTAAGCTGCTTGTATTAAGGTAATATATATGACAGTAATGAATTGGACCCTTCACAGAGCTGAAGCTTTCAGAGAGACATAAGCCAAGGCAACAACAGACAAAATGTCCGTCCAGATGTCAGTGAAACAATAAACTCCTTTTATAGTTTGGTTGAAGACCTAAGGCTGTGTCATTTAACTAAAGGCAGCCATAATAAAGCAAACAGAATTGAAAGCGTTAATCCAGCTTTCATTAAATAAATTGTCTATGTTGTGGCATATGTGGACTCTGTTAGAAACAGACTGAGTTACAGCCCTGACAATCTCTCATCCTCCAACACTTTGTTTTAACTGGATCAGCTCTCTGTTCTCTAGATATATTACTGGGTTTATTTTAAAGCCACACTTTTTTTTTTTTTAATCAGGGGCTAAGCTCATGTTTATTTGAGGCTTCAGAAGAATATCTTTCTTTGCCAGTGGAGAATCTGTGTCAGCTATGAATGACAAAAAAGGAAAGCTGACTCATGGCAAAGATTTGAAATAAGTCAGTGGGAACATTTGAGAAATAGGAATTTATGCCCTACCATAGAAGAGCATGTAGACTATGGGCCAAAAATAGCTAGGGCATTAATTTCACCGAAGCTACATCAAGGGTAGTTTTGGTTCTTTGAGGTGAGGCAAACGATTCTCAAGTGAGACACACATGGCCCATGAAACCAACGCATCTAAGTGCTCGGGTGAGGAAAACTGCCCACCATTTGAGGGAGGACATTCAGAATGAAAGAGATCTGGGCTTAGGTTAAGAGGAATGGTCAACTCTGAATGTTGGCAAGATAGGCCTGTTAAGCAACTTGTTATTATGGGTTGTCCATGATGAATTTATGACATGTTGGTGGGAAGTGAAAGCATCTTTGAAATAAGAAAAGTTATCCTTCTGTTCTTTGCGGTTTATGCGGCGAAGCTTCAGTTTGGATTCTATTATAAGTAGTAATTGTAATGATGACTGTTAACATGTATGCTTTTTTGTCCTCAGAGATCCCAAAGAGCTTTTACAGATTACATATAAGATCCATTTGTTGACTTAGTTGATATGAATGTTTTAAGCACAGGAAATCTTGAGCCTAAGAGGATCTGTTCCTGTAGCACCTGCTGCACACCAAGTCCAAAAACTAGTCTAAGTCCAATGTGAAAAGCTTTTTGTTTTCTTAGCTAGATGCCATGGCTGGAAAGATGCTTCCTTTTAGATCCTAGCTCTTGGGAGACTGTTTTAATTAGGAACACGTACCGTGATGTTTTGCCTTCTGAAGGAACATAAACACGGAAGTCCTCAGTCCTAAAGACCACTATCTCAAATTCTATTTTCTGCTCTTTGGTCCCACACATAGAGCAAACCTAAGAGAATAAATACCCCTAATGCATGTAGACAACTTTGCTGCTTATATTGCAAACCTGAATTGCAGTCTTGATGGCAGTGTCAAATCAGAGGGCTGAGCTGGCAGCCTTTGCACTCTTCACGGATTGTCACTTGTCTGCGATCCATGAAGTTTAAGTTTCTCTTTCTCCAGTTAATAAAGAATGGCAGAAATGGAGCTCACTAAAAATTTTCAAGTTCATATTTTGGGCTTGAAGCAAATTTACTTACTTTTTAAGTGAACTAACTTTCCCTTTTTCAGCATTTTTTCTTTGCCGATGCTTTCAAGCTTTAACTCTTCAGGTAATGTAAGCTAAAGTCTGCAAAGGACATGCTGGGTGAGAACTGTCACTATTGTGTGGGAACGTGTCTTTGTGGTGAGTTTATTGGGACCACTCTGTGTTTCTCTTTGCTCAGGGAAGCCGTATGGTGCAGATGACTTCCTCCCCGTGCTCATGTATGTGTTGGCCCGCAGCAACTTGACTGAAGTCCTTCTGAATGTGGAGTATATGATGGAGCTCATGGACCCTGCTCTGCAGCTAGGGGAAGGTAGAGTACAATGTTTGCTCCTCGGATATTCACTTTGGAAATCATTATTTACCTCGCTTCAGTGTTTGTGAAAGTGGGGCAGCAAGGCTCTGGCTAGGCTTTGTGGATAAGCTTTGGCCAAGCTTTTCAAATCTGAGGCTCTAAAATTACTGTCAAACACTTTAACTGTTTTTAGCAGTGCAGTGCCCTTAGTCACCAGCTAGAAAGGCAGGGACCCAGCCTAAATGAGAACTGAGTTGCTGGATTAGTAAACTAAACAGAGACATCTAGTGTTCCTTGGCCCAAAGGCTGAAAAGTTAAACTATCTTTGCTGAAAATTAAACTGCTGCTGCAATACATTGTGCGGGCACTTTTATTTATTTCAATGAGAAAAGAGGACATTTCTTAAACTGCATTGTATGCCTGGGGCCATACATCATTCTCATGGTCACTCTACTCTTAAATTTGAGTGACCCCTTTGACAATGTTCTCTGGCTGAGTATCATAGTGAGGCAGAGAAAGGAAAGTCGGGTTAGAGAGGATTATTGGGTTTGGATGTGAATAAAGACCTTTGCTCTTAGAGGGATAAATACCCCAGGGAACTGTGGGCCTTTAGTTTCTTAAATATAGCTTGGGAAGCAAATGCTACTAACAGTGACAGGGCTACGCACTCTGAATTAGGAACACAGATCATTTTTCACCAAGTAGTCACTAAACCAATAAAATGGGTTTTATTTTAGACTTTGTTTTGGTAAGTACTGAGGTTCTAGAAAGGAGTCTTGGATGAACAACAGCAGACTAATTTTATTTATATTAATTGGAGATACAAGTCTGTAACTAAGAGCACGTCATCCCAGCACAGTGCAGAGGTGGGCAAAAGTAAGTACTAACAGAATGAACACTAGCAATGCAATCGTATTAGTGAGGGGTTTCTGCACAGGCTAATTTTCCTGCTGAAAAGAATTGTTAGCAGACAATTGCTGACATAACTAAGCTGGTTTTGGTGACTACGCTACCCACAGGTTCTTAATTTCAAAAGGGCACACTACCAGGCTGGTTACAGAAGTCAGCTGAGTTGGGGAGCTCAGGGTATCGAAGGCAAAGCTGGCTGGAAGTTCTCTTAAGTGAAAGATGCAAGGACTGTGTGAAAGGTGCACTCCAGTCAAAGGGGAAAAATTTTGTGAGGGAGTTCAAGATCAAACTGGCTGAATAATCACATCAGAAAGGAGACTGGGAGTAGCTGCAGATACAGGGAACGGAAAAAAAAGAACGTCTCAGTGAAGACAGCTCTGAGATCGCAAAGCGCAGGGCTAAAACGGGAACTGGCAAAAGTTAACTTGAGTTAGGCCTTTCAAAGTTAAATGGCAAAAGATGATTCAGGCACAGAAATAAAAGGAAAAAAAGGAAAGCAGAAGTGAGAAAACTGAAATTATGTCAGGTCAATACACAAAATCATTTAAATCTGGCCTCCAAATTAAAAAATTACTTTGAATGAATTTTATAACAACAGTGATGTTGACTACTGGGGCAAAGGCAAGGACAGATGATGGGGAATGACTGTGTGGAAATGAAGATACTGGAAAGTGGAAGAAAAATTAATTCTTAAAGAAGATGTAATGAATTCCTGTCGTGGGGGACTGGGAGATCTTCCTCTCTGGAATCTGAGGGAAGGGATACACCAGGTCGTGGGTCCCATCACAGGGACCCCTGACTCTGCCAGAGCAGGAGAAATACTGAACGACAGACGAGGGAGGGTAGTAACTATATTTAAGAGGGGAAGAGTGGCACTTGCAGGCTTGTTAGCCTGTTCTCAGCAGCACTTTGTGGGAGACAGTAAAGAAAAAGAGAGTGTTTTTAGTGTATGCAGACCCACATAGTTATGGGACGTTCCTCATTGGATCCACCTGAGTACAGAAAGTCAAATGGCAATGTCTTGGCTTCTCCTCTCCTACACCAAACTTTAATGGTGCTCTAAAAATACTGCTCTTAAATAAAATGCTGTCTTAGCCACCACTTACGCAACCAACCACAATGACTGCGGAGCTCATCAGAGCCTAAGGAAAGGCTACGAAACCCCAGGCTGGCTGGTGCGAGGTTTGGGTGATGTGGAAGTGCCATCTAGAGGCAACTGCAATTATTATGACATTTATTAAAAACAGGGAGCTCCGCCCAGCTGATGAGTAATTTTTAATTCTCCCTGTTTTCCTGGCTCCCGGGGCGAGGGAAGCAGCAGCAGGGGATTGTGCAGAGGCCGGGGCAGTGGGCCCGGCTTGGTGTGGGGCTCGCAGGCGACACTGGCCCCCACCGAGGCCCGGCCTCTCGCCCTGCTTCAGGCCAGGAGTGCTCTCGCCTGGAGGCCCAGGGGACACATCCCCATCCCCGCTGCCTCTGGGACACTGCGCTGCTGCTCGAGCAGCTCTGCAGGCTGATTCCTTCCCTGTGTTTAGAGGAGACCCTGGCCCGAGCCTCTCGCTCGTCAGCGGAGCTGAGCCTGGGAGGCAGCTGGGAAAATGAGCACTTTTAATTAACGTGGCGCTGGGGCCATGCCCTGGCATGGGGCTGCCCCGCAACCAAAGCAGCAGCTTCCTCATATTCAACTCTGTCCTCTTATCAGGGCTTATCTTCATCTCTGTTGATGAAGCCTGTTCTTATCATGGTCCAGCTGCTTCCCTGGCTGCTGCACTTGGTTATTTATTACCTGCTGCAGCCAACGCCACAGCAGTCAGGGAGTTTCTGACTGGCTGTGGGCTTTTACCGCTTTATCCCCTCTTTCTCTGCTTTACCAAGATTTATCCCACAACTCTGAACAGTCCAGGAATTACTCTCAGCCAAACGTCTGGGCTCCCTGTCTTGTCGATAGAGATGGAGGGAGTAGAGGGTAACTCGTCCTTGCAGGTCTGAGCCATCCTTCAACGGTGCTGAGCCCACAGGGGACCTGGGCTCTAAATATTTCAGCAATGCAGCTAGAGTTGGAGGGGCTGAATCCAGGCCTTGTACTTTTCCTACAGAGCACACTATGATTGTTACTATTTCTTTGCATTATGGGGACTGCTCAGGAGCCCAAATTACAGACCTGTTGCACTGGCCCTGCTGAACACAACAAAAAGATAGCCATGCCCCAAAGAATAAACCGTCTGTGGTCAAAGACGTTGGTTTGGGTTTGTTTGTGAAAGCAGCCTTTGTAGTAGTTTACCTTCAGTCTGTGTTTCCTCCTAGGGCATCTACAGCCTCAGCAGTCTGGGCAGTGACATTGCTGTGAAGCAGAAGGGGGTGGAGGACACTGGTCGTTAGGTCTCCTTTCTCTTGGGTTAACATCAGACACTCCTGCACTCCCTGCAGCGAGGCACAGACAGCGCAGGTGTTAGCCAGCTGCCGCTGCACAGGCACAAGCAGGCAGGATGGAAGTGGAAATGAATGGCCCGTGCTGGTGTGATGTTCATACAAGACATTCTCCTTTCTCAGGCTCCTATTATTTAACCACCACCTATGGGGCCCTGGAGCACATCAAGAGCTACGACAAAATCACTGTCACACGGCAGCTGAGCATGGAGGTGCAGGACTCCATTCACCGCTGGGAGCGACGGAGGACACTGAACAAGGCCCGGGCTTCCCGCTCATCAGTGCAGGTAGCTGGCATTATTTTCTAGGGAAAAAGCCTGGAAGATGAACATGCTGTCTCCATACTTAATAATTTTTAATATGATAATTATTTTAAAACAAAATTAACCCAAATCACTGTTAAAAAACAAGAGTACATATGGTGCAAGATTTCCAAGTCTTAAAAAACCACACCTCATTTGAAATATATATTACTTACAAAATGCATTTTGAAGTCTTGAAGTATCCTCATAACAATATAATTTTAAATATGACTGCAGAGTGATTTCATTGTCCATTCTTGAAGGAGGCGTGCTGGGAGCTTTCCCATGTGGAGCTGCGGTGGGGAGGCAGGGAGCCCCTCTTCTCCACCACTGGGGAAATCATGGGCTAAGCTGAGGAGATGTGAGCGGGCTACGCAGGGGCGGTTCCTAGATGGCATAAAGCTGTAGGAGCACCTGAGACATCCCAAGGGCCAGTCAGACAAGCATCTTCCCGAGCCTGCCTTCTCCTGTCCAGCGGCAGGGAAGACCCAACAATGTCTGGTTAGCTTTGAAGCCCATGCTGTGTATGGCCTGGCGAAGACCTCCCCGTGCACCAGTGGGAGAGGGTCCCAGGAGGGATGGGTGCTCTGGGCCTCCAGCCATGGTGAGGCTGGGTGCTGGACCAGGCAGTCGGGATGCTCTGCCAGCCCCATGTCCTGTGATCAAATTGTCACCCACGGGGAGGCAGCAAAGGCCACATCTCAGGTTCTCTAAAGCCTTCACAGTGCAAAACTGAAAATTGTGAATGCTGAGGGGAAAGTCAGGGGAAAGTCTCCTGAGGGGGAGACACAGTCCCTATAGCCCTGTGAAAGCATGGAGTTGAATATGTTTCCCATATTGCAGTCAAAACAGCCCCTGATGATCTCAGAACTTGTGAATGGTGGATGGGATACACCAAATACCCATCCAGCCCTGAGTGCTGCTCTGGCAGTAGCTCATAGCAAGTACCTAGCATGGAGCATAATAGCTGAGCGAGCAAATGCCACATTTCCCCAGAAGATTCCCACCACCTCCAGCAGCGTAAGGGACGTTTTCCATTCCTTTGAATGAGGGGTAATATCAGAGACATGCAAGCCCATCCTGGCAGAGATAAACAGCTTGCTGATGTGTTCAGCATGCCTGCACATCCCTCTGGCTGCCTTAATCATCTGCAGTGATACTCCATAAATGCAGTCTGGAAACCCATAGTCTACATATTTGGCAAATTTCACTTCTGCATTTCTGACCAAAATGGCTGGGAATTTTTTTGAACTTCACAGATACATATTAAACACATGGGTTCCACCGTGACAAAAAGGTCTCTAGATTCTGTTCTTCATGAGTTCAGCAAGAGGAAAGTCATCCCAACAGTCATTACTGCCTGAAACAGGATACAAGTAAATCAGCCTCCTCAGCATAACTTCTTCCTCTGTTTCCTTACTGATGGAAGGAAGTTTGGAGGACATATTCTCAAGGTGCTGTTTGGGTGACGGTGGAGTCACAAGGGTCACCACCCTCCCAGGCCTTTCCTGTTTCTGTGAGATGGTGTTTTCAGGCCAGATCTCTGAGGTTTTTGGCTTGTTATTCTGGTCTGTTACTTCTTTGCATCCTATTTCTTCAGGAGCTGTAGAAAGGTGGGAGAAGGAACTGTTGCAGACTGCTCATTAATGATATTCACCAAAATCAGAAAAAAGCTTTCACTCATGTGTCTTTACAGGGCTAATTATTTGACTAAGTGTTTGTTTAAGTATTTGCTGATTCAGAGCTTGTTCGTCAGAGGGGAGAAAGGAGAGAATAACTGGGGCATTGGAGGATGACTGGAGGATATTTGGGAGCATTTAGGAGCTCTAGGCAGCTAGACCTTTGCGCTGAATTCTGCCTCCTTCAGTCTCAAGTCACTGTGTTAACTGCAAGATCTATCCTCATGTTTCTCTTCAGGATTTCATCTCTATCTCCTTTCTGGAAATCGGTGCTCAGTCAAGGACACTTGCTTCCCGGAACGACACCACGGCTGAGCAGCTGAGCCAGCAGTGTGCCGAAAAGTTTGAAGTCTCCCATCCCAAGGATTATGGACTCTTTGTTTATGTTGATGACCAGTGGCTGCAGCTGGACAAAGATGCCCTTCCTCACCATATCAAAGCCTCTCTGCTGAAGAGTGAAACCAAGAAAGATTTCCATTTTATTTATAAACCAATAGACCATAAAACCCCACCAGTTCCAATTGCCAAAGAGTCAGACTTTCCCTAAGGGCCGTGCTGCTCTTTTGTTGTGTTTGCTGTCATCCTGGAAGGGCTGGATAGTTTATCTCATGAGATCCTCTGGTATCTGCAGACCTCAGAAGGTCTCTGGAGCGTGGCCTTCAACACAGGGCAGATGTGCTAAATGTAGATGCTCTCTGAATACAGAGCATTTCTCAGCAGAGTTCATTTGCAGAAATAAAAGGAGCATTCAGGAGAACATTCATCCTTTGGAAAACTTGAAGTATCAAACCTCAGAACCTCCCGCTGGCAACGAGCCGACGCCGCAGAATGTAAATGGACAGTGGAGAAAATCCAGAGATCTTGCAGAAAAGTGGACATTTACTCCATAATAAATTATGGCAGGTCTGAAACACCTCTGTGCACAAGGCCTGTGAAAGGTCTGCACACACCTCGATGCTATCTGGAGGTAAGACTGCATTTACGCCTTACAGTATCTGTTCACCCAGTTTGAATAAACTGAGTCTTGTCTGATGTATTCAGTGGCATAGGGTTGCCACCTGTAGCAGAACTCCATCTCTGTCTTGCTGTCTACAACATGTCATTGCCTTTGAAATCCACGTAATTACAGACCATGCAAGATGATCCTGTACCTTCACCAATAATACATTTTCTGCCATCTATTTGTCACTGAAATCGGGTAGCATAGGCATTTTCATCATGTATTTTTCTTAAAGATTGAAAGTCTTCACCATCAGTTTTACATGTACAGCAGTTTTAATCACATTGGTTGTATGATAGTGTCTGGTTAATTGTATATTTATTTCCATGTGCGATATGGTGCAATTATTTTAAAATAAGCGTTTGTAAAGAACTTAATAATTTGCCCTGTGTAGCAAACCAGATTAAAATTTGAAAGTCAAGAAGAGCTAGAATTAAATACCTGTCCCTTTTTACCCTGATGTCATTTTCTCTAGTGTTTTCATATCTGTAAGTCCCACCAGGTTATTACTTTAATAAATTCAGGCTGTTGCAGACAGAACTTGCTAATTCTCCTTTCTACCTGTGCTTTCAGTCATTCAGTCATTGCAGACTTAAATTTCCCTGCAAACCTAAATTCCCACAGAATAAATTGAACCAATGCAAAAGTGCATTTCATGAAGTTTGAAAACAAATTTTCGGGATTGGGTAATGGTAGCAGGAGCCTTAATTGCAAGACAGATCCATGTCTTCTGGGTGCCTTTATTCAGGCAAGATTCCCACTGCGAACACAAGATACTGGATTGTCTGCATGCAGGAGGCAAGTAACCTCTACTGCAGCTACACAAACTTGGGATCAGGCCTAGCAAATCTCTGATTAGAAAGAAAGGGTGTTTTACTGTGGGTTTTGCTCAAAGTTGCTATTGTTTCCTCCCATTAACATTCAAAAAAGAATTGGGACACATTGGGCCAAGTTGCCCAAGGTCCATGCCTTACTCCTGAAGCTCCAAAGGTAAAATGGTATTGCATGTAGCTGGTCACTCTTTCAGTCTCAGCGGCTTGAAATGTCCATCTACGTGCCCCAGCTGTAGCATGCACTGGCCAAATCTGTATACAGATAGCAAACCAGTGCTGTGCATCTGCCAGCTTGGGCTGCATGCATGACTTGTGGGGAAGGGACAACAACCAAGGATGAGGAACAGTGAATAACAGCAATCTCAGTTTCGAGGACATCATGTGCAGAGCTTGCAGTGTGTGACACCGGCACTGAGCTGACTCCAAATTCATGGTTATTTGCTCATGTGCAGCTGTCTGCACCTCCACTTTGCCTCTGGGCAACACACCTGCAGGGTGCCGGAGCTGAACTCCTCCCTCGCGCTGCCATTAGCCTCTTGCAGGGCAGTGCATTCCTGTTGGGAGCCTGTGCTGCTCTCAGGGTGGCACTCGGGATGCCATGACCAAACCTGAGATACAGGTTTCCAGTACCGATCTGACTGAGGAGATGCTGCTCTCAGGGCCCTGAGGGCACTCACAGGCGTTGCTTCCTCCGGTGCCTCCCCAGGGCTACCCCACCCGGCCCACGGCCCAGGACCCCATTTCAGCCTCCCAGGGCTGTCAGCCCCTGCCCCAGTGATGCTGCAGCAAGGCTGGTCTCCAGCTCCCCACAGCTATGTCCCAGCCCAGCCTCAGCCTGTCCCCATCCCCAGGGAGGTGTCCAATGCCCAGAACTGGGGCTGCCCCTGGTGCTCCCCGCTGTCCCAGCCCCAGTGACTGCACCAAGGCTGGTCTCCAGCTCCCCACAGCTATGTCCCAGCCCAGCCTCAGCCTGTCCCCATCCCCAGGGAGGTGTCCAATGCCCAGAACTGGGGCTGCCCCTGGTGCTCCCCGCTGTCCCACTCCTGGCTGTAGCAGTGGAACAGGCCCCCAGGGAGCCCCCATGGCCCCAGGAGCTGCTGGCCTCTCTGTCCCAACAGCAGCTTCCCCACATCCATCCTGCAGGCTGCAGCAAGGACATCAGCTCTTGCCCTTCTGCCGCGCTGCCCTGGATGTCGTGTGCCAATGGCTGGGCGGCAGGCCCTCACCAGGTGGCTGGGTACAGGGTCCCCTGGGTGCTCTGGCTGTGAGGCAACGTGTCCTCACCCTGCCTGGCTCCTCGGCCCACCACTATCCCTGCGTGTTGAGCGAGCTCATGGTAGTTTCCCTCGCTGGTGGAAGCACTGCCAGTAAATCCCTGACACATAGCACAGAGAGGCCGGTTGCCCTGTTTCCACTGCAGGTATCAACACTGATGTCCATATGTCCTGAGGACTGACCTGCTCTGTGTTGGCCATACTGAGCACGATCTCGACTGTCACCCCGGGGCTGTGGCAGCTGGAGGGTCCAACCTCTGGGCAGCACCACTTATGAACCTTCCTTTTTTCTCAAACCTAGCCCCACCTCTAAATCCTCTGTTTTGCACCCACTCTCCCAAAGAAGACCCGCCCCCTGCTTCTCGCCTTCCTTCCCCACCTAAACCATGGGCCCAGACTAGCTCTCTGGCCCACCTCCCACAGGCCTCCTCACCCTGCCTTGGTAAGACTCCAAGCCATGTACCCACCTCATGACCCAGAGATATAGGGGGTCTGACCAGCAGCTTAGTTCTGCCGTGGCTGCTGCAAGTTATTTTAAGCCCCAGGAGCAAAGATGCATATGTCTGCCAAAGTCCTTGGCCTGATCAGGTTATCTTTATGCTGTAACATTCACAGTTAATGAGCCTAAAGTAATCTGATGGGGATGAGGCTAAAATACAAACATGCAGGGAAGGAAGCTAGGACTGATCTTCTGCTGGGTATTTCCAGAGAGCAACCGGACTTTGCACTGGCCAGGGTCGAGCAACAGATTGATGAAGTGAAGCGCTCCAGCACCTCGCAGCATCCTGGGACATCTGAGTCAGCAGCTGGACCTCGGGGCAAGGGGGAACCACAGATTATACGGCTGGTCAGCGGAGCCTGTGGAAACTGTGACAGTGCTAAATCACTGCAGTCCGAATGGGCTCAGATTAAAATTTACCAAAGCCTAGTCCCAAAATCAGACCTGCAGATCCCGGTTTTCAAAATGCAAAGAGTGCCAGCTGAATTTCTGAGCCTTTTACAAAGGCTCTCAAATTGCACATGCAACATTTTCCTCTGACATAACAGCAGCAAAGCTCTGATTTGATTTGCAAATGTCATGGCTCTCCCGAACTCAGAGATTATTGACAGTAATGCAAGTTACTGTGCCTGGCTGTGAGCTGCCTGGAAGGAAATCCCTGTGCTGGGGCTCAGTCTAGAGCAGGGCTTGCTCAGAGGCCATGGGGCACCTGGTCTGTTTGGTCACATTATATAAACCACCAGCAACAACTTTGCTAAACATACATCTCTGGGGTACAGGGGTGACCTGGCTCCTCCAATGCCTGACCACAGCTGTGCCTTGTCAGGGAACGCAAGCTGGGAGATGACCCAGATGACGGGATCCTGGAGAACCCAGGACAGAGGCAGTTGCCGCCTCTCCGGCCTCACAGCTCAGCGTTGGGGCTCAGGCTCTGCCTGTGCCGGGGTCATGCAGAAACAGCCTGTCTGGAACAAACGTGCTGTTGTTTTGGTGATCCTGGCAAAGCTCTGAGTCCCCAGCATGGAGACTGCTGGAGCGGTTCAGCATGTCCCTCCCTCTGGAACCTGGTGGCCAGGGTCCTGCGCTGCTTTGGGCTGGTATCTGACATTTCGGGTGGTGAGAAAAAAAATGTCAAATGTGGGAATGAAATGGGCGTTTTTAAATGCTCCATGGGATTTTATTCATTTGCTTTGCCATGGGGTTTCCTCATGCTGCAGCCCAGGCGAGGAGGAAGCAGTCCAGGCTGGTGATCTGCAGCCTCCCCTGGTTAGTCAAGATGGTCGAGCTGTGACTCATGCTCTGGCCCTCACGTGAGCCATCAGCAGACAGGAGTGTTTCAGGAGACTTTGACCAAGTAGGGTTGTGCAATCCAGCCAAGGCCTCCTCAAACACTTGTTTGCAGAGAAATGTTATGCAACGACCACTCATTTACTCACAAGGAAAGGATCCCAGCGTGAGAGAGGAAGAGGGAGACCTGCTGAACCCAGCAACTTCTGCAAAGAAAAAACAAAAAGCCCATGTGGCCACTTGGTGCACAGAGCTGATTTAACGCCACTTTGCACCCAGTGATACAATCTGTCAATAATTCACTGAAATAATTACACCGGCAGGTCATGTATATCCTAAAAAAAAAGCCATTGAAATCAAAGGCAGTTTTCCTGCTGAATTCAAGGCTTCTGGGCCTCATCATGCATCAGTCACCAACTATACTTTGAAACCCAGCACAAGTTGGCTTTTTTCCACAGGCTTGTGGAGCGATTCAGGCTGGCGGGGACTCCTGGAGGTCACCAGTCCAATCCCTGCTCAAGTGGGGCTGCCTCCCAAGGTTGTTCGGGGCCTCCTCCTTTCAGTGCTGCAGGTCTCCAGGGCTGGAGATCATACAGCCTCGCTGGGGCCCTGGTCCAGCATTTCAACCCCTTGCACTGTGAAAAATGGTGTCCTCCTATCCAGCTGGTGCGAAGACCCTGCCTGTCCCACCAGAGTCCCTCCTTGCATGGGTGTTGTTACTGTGGGATACTGGCCAGCTCTGCCTGCAGTGCACGGGATTACAGACGTGTAGTATTTCTGTTGTCTCCTGCCTCTTTTGGGGTATCGTGTCCCTAGGAAGGAAGCGGTCTCTGATTCAGAATTGCCTGAGCTTGTGGCACGAAATGCTGCTTAGTCAGGACTTTAGCTTGTGTCCTTTCCCTCTGCTGCTCCTCCACCCCTGCTCTCACAGGGCAGAGGCTGAGCACAGGAATGAGAGGCCTTCAGCCTCCTGCCCTGAGATGGGCACGGCTGCCCAGCACTTACCTTAAGCTGTCCTGGTGAGAGAAGATGTAACTTGGTTTGGGCAGAGCTGAAAAACTACTACTTACTGGAATCTCTAAAAAAGTGCATTATCTCCAACTCCAGGTGAACTGCTTTCTGCTTTATTGCTAGTGGAGAAGAGAGGGTGGTTACATGCGCTCTGAACAAAACTGTGTCCATGTAAGTTTGCATTATATAGAAATAGCATACAGAGTACTGTGGAGGCCGATTATGCCTCCTGCCCTCCAGGTCCTCTCAAAGGAAAGGCAGTGAACCGCTGTGTGCAGCAGGATGTTGGGTAGAAACACACAGCAGATTTGGCACAGAACGGCTGGGAAAAGGGCCTTGAACTCTGTTCTAGCAATAAGGGGGACAGGAAGCCCTGGCTGGTGCGAATGACGCTCTTCCCAGGGGTTACAGATACACACAACTATTCTGCTCAGGAAAGGTTTTTGTAAATAACACAGCCTCAACTTTGCCCCGTTCTGCCTGGTGATGACAATTTGCTGGGAACCTGACAGTTTTCCATACTTTGCAGAAGTCATTCCTGCACCCCGGCATTCTAGGAATGGCAGCCTGAGCAGCAGCTGCATGCCTGCAGGAAGAGTGAGGGTGTCTGCACTTGCCCAATACACCGCAAGATACTCTGGCGTAAGACTGACCTTGCACAATCTTAAAATTATTTTCTCATCAGGTTCTATTACCATCCCAAAATAAACAGCCTGCCACGCAGGCACTAAGCCTGCGTGATGCTTTTTGGAGGCCTTAAAACAAATGTATTGATCAGTGCAGGTGAAGATTGTTGGTTTTTTCTTCTGCAGGGCTGTTCCCCGAGTGACTGCAAAGGAAATGGGTCTCTGGATACAAACTGGAAATTCAGTAGCACATTGGTGCTTTTTGCAGGGCATGGATAAGAACCTGCTGCATCTCAGTGTTGTGGGTGCAGTGACATCTTCAGCAGATCGCCCTCTCTCTTTCATCTCGGCACATCCCTGAGGGAAAGGGAAATGACGCCGGGTAGCAATTAGGATGGTGAAGCTCTGGAAATCACTCCTGTGGGAGGAAAACGGACAGAACAAAATCCCACTCTTTCATGGTTTAGCTTTGCATCCTCCTCAGAGCTACAAGGGTCTGCAGGAGGGCCAGGGCACGTGATGGTAGTGAGGTACAAGTGCCACCTGGGTGTCAGTAATGTGTGAAAATAAAAAGGTGTGCTAGCAGCTGATTTTTCATCTGATAATTACTTTTTGAGGCCTACTTAGTATAGCTGTAAAGTGATGCTATCCGTGAAGAACGTGGAGGGCTTTTTTTTTTCCCATCTGCATTCTAGATATGAAAATCCAAAAGACCAAAAGCCTCTTCTGAATGCTTCAGAAGAAAATGGGTATTTCTAAAGGGTGAAGAAAATTGTTAGAACTATGAACTAATGATGCTAAGTGTTAGAGAAGCAGGCTGAATTTCTAGGGCAGAGAACAACTCTAAAAGCAGAGATGTGTAAAACGCAGATTCAATGTATATATTCAAATGGAGCTTTGAAGGAGTCGTTTTTCCTGTTCTTTCAAAGTGATTGGGGCCTCTTGGTACACTTTCATGATAGCAGCCAGACTGCCTAAAAGCTGCCCTGCGTGGCCAACGCTTCCTCCTGCCATCAGGGGAACACCTGCAACACATTCAGGCACCCAAGAATTTCACACTCTTATTTTTAGACTTCTGCTAAAAAAAACCAGCTTTACAGCTGAAAAGAAACAAGAAGCAACTCAAAAGCAGCACATATCTAAACTTCCAACAACCCCCAAGGTGCAGCCTTTCATTTCTTAATTCAGTAAAGCCTAGTTCCACATACTTTTACCTTTTTCCATCCATCTTGACACTAGCTGTGCTCTGAGATCCCTCCCCCTCCCCCACCCACTCACCCGACAGCTGAAAGTGCTAATGCTCCCAGCTTTATCTGGCTCTTCTTTATATAAAAGTAGTTTCAGTTACACCCCCTACAACCCCTCTCCTCTGAGTAGAGCTACCCAGAACTCCCTCCATCATGGAGATGCTGGTTTAGTTTTTGCCAAAGTTTGTTCTTTTCCCCATGAAAATGAGGTAATTTTGCATATTTTAACACACTTTAGAAAGAACCCTGAAGTATTTCTGTATTCTGTCTCCACATGTAAAAAAGGTATGGACAACCTGAAACTATTTTGAATCACCTCATAACCTCTAATTTTCCCCCTGCTTGTCATTCACTGAGTCACCTCTAAGGAGCAGTGCCTTCAAATGTGATTTTGGGCTTTTAATATTTTTTGTTGCTGCTTTTGGGTTGGAGTTTTAGGGTTTGTTTTAGTATTTTGTTGGCTTGGGGGGGGGGGGAGATGACCTGTCTTATAAAAGGCTTACAGGGGATAGATAACCTTTTAATGCAGTATCACAAAATTAATTAGCTCTTATTCATTTTCAAATCACAAGATGTCTAACACTGTATTGCCCTGTAGGTTGATGAAACTGTCAACTTTATTTTTATTCACAGGTAACTCCTGTACTCTATGACTTCCCATAGGTTTGTATGTATATACATTTAATTATAGCATACTGGTGCTAAATTTACAGCATTAGATATTTGTGTTTTTCTTTGGGAAACAGTGCTTTCTACCCACAAAGACTTCTACTGTTCGCAGTTTAACTGTGCTGTTCACATCTGATAGTTCTTGAATGCAACTTATTTCTTTAAACTGTTAAGGAGTTAAAGCTTAAAGAACAAGCTTTGGTTTCTTCACTCTTGAACCAATCTGCAAGGTAGTCACTGTAATGGAATTCATAAACTTTTTTAAAAAAGCTAATAGTTAGCAATAGTATAAAAAAATTTTCCAGAATTAATGACTCAATGTTTAAATTTAGCATAGATTTAGCAATCACTGATTAGGTGGCTTGTAGTGTTCATCCAGAGATTCTTAAGAGCATTGCGCTTTGAAACAAATCGTCCATCTTGAAAGCTCCAGGTGGTCTGCCAAAATGCCTCTGTCAAACCAGCAGGCTGTCAGCAGGTGGGGATGCAGGGGAGAGCACTGGCAAGTGCTGTATTGCTCATGGGCAGGTGCCTCAGCTCCCAGCACAGTTACAGTACAGTGGTTGACTCTGTTCATGTTGCATGCATGTAAAGTCCGGATTATTACAGTTATGAAGAGTTATCACTTATAGTAAGGGTTGTATTAGGGACTGTTGTTTCCATCAATTCCCAAGGCACACTTGATTCATGGCCAGGCATATTCTGCAACAGAGAACAACAATGATGAGAAACTTTTCAGGCGCTCTGCTCTCAAACTATTTCCCAAACTGACTGCAGCGGGATGCTACCAGGAGTGGGGGCAGCAGTTCTTCACCTTCTGGGTTGCATGTGCACGCTGTGTAAACTACCAGTCCACCCTCCCACTCCCTACCCCTCTGCTTTCCTCTCTCCCTTTTCTCTCACGTGACTTAGAAGCTAGGATCCCATCCTCTACCACAAACTCCCAAGACAGAATTTCAACACTATGCTTCCTTTGCCCCTACTGCAGCACCATAAGGGTCAGCCCGGACCATTTTTTCCTTGCTTTCCTACCACACCCTCACAGAGGAGGGCCCTAGCACCATATTCCCTTTCCGCACCAGAACCCAGCAGTGCTGTGGTGTTCTTCAGCCAGCAGCTGAGGGGGCCGCAGAGAAAATACAGCAGTTCCCAACCTTGCTTCAGTGTAAGATCATAAAGGAGTTACAGGGCAACACTCTTACACCAGTCATGCTGTTTTATGTTATGCAGTGCAGTGGGGTTCTCTGACTGGCTGTAATTTCCCCTGAGGGTCTTCAACAAGGAAATTAAAGGATTACTGGGGAAATGGATTATTATGAGTGGGAGGGGACTAATAATGATATGTTTTCCAAAATAAGCATTCATAACTTTAGAGTGAGAACTTTACTGACAAAATGGTCAACAGAGCAGAACAAGTAAGAAGCTTTTAGCATTAGGCTTCATCTGTCTATTAGCTTTTCTGCTTTTTTAGCCACAGATAAAACTACACAGTGTATCTGGGAACCTCATTACCTGTCAATGGGGTATCCTCCTTCACAAACATTGACCAAGGCATACAGCTGTCTCAGTGCATACTCATACTGAAATAAACAAACATTGTAAATAATTTCAGTGATGAAAAGCAGGCATTGTTTATCCAAACTAAATTGTGGAAGTAGTTTAGAGATGCTATTAATATTCAAGGTGTTTAATCGATGGTCTTGACGATCTAGTACTAGGCTAAATGGATCTTTCTTCTGTGCACTTTGCTCTTTGAACTTCATTAGGTAAATTCAGCTGTTGCTGCACATTGGCCCCTTAGGCAAGGCTCACCCATCTAACCAATTTCATTCGAAAAACCCCACAAAACCAAAAAACCACTGAAGAGGAGCTAAAAGTTTAACAGAGCAATGTGACCTCCTAATAGCCTAGTTGAGTAGAAGCTCCAACTGAAGGAGTGCATCTGCTTTTGATTTGCATACAGTACTTAAATCTTGACTAACTGCCAGGTAACTCCATTGCTTTCTGCTAAAATCAATTAATTTGCTGTTGACTCATCTTACCACACACCATTACCTGCTTAGGTTATCTTGCCTGACATCAGGACTGGGTTTTCTGGAATAGGAACTGACCTCTCTAAAGAGTGCTTAACACAACAGGATTTGGCCCTCAGCTGGGATCCCAGGAAGAGTAGACCGTAATGAAACCCCTAAACTAAAAAGTGGCTCTCAGGAATTCAACAAGACCATGGAATTAGCAGCTAGGCTATTGCAAGGACCTATGCAACACACAATCGTAATACAGAACTCTGAATGTACCAGGATTATGAATTCACAGTGGTGGTGCTTGTGTTTCTGCTTTGCCAGTAGAGATGCTTCAAGCAGAAATAAAACATGACGTATTTAATACTGGGATTTCTGGGGAGGGAGTTGATGAAGGGACAGCACAAACTAGTAAAAATTAGGGATTATTTTTGGGTTTGTTTTTACTAAAAATATTTTTAGTAATCTTCTTGCTTATCTGCAGCTGTAGTGGAAGTGGTTTCCTGCTTCCGAAAACATTACTTACCCTTTCTCCAAAACTAAGCTGCATGACTGCCCCCAAGCTAGCTTTTTAATAAAAGCTGATTTTGCAGACATGCTTATGACCAGTGTGCTTGTTTTACCAGTACATTTATCAGGTTATATCTAATGCTTGACTTACGAAGGGTAAGTGCCAGTTGAAGCAATGAGCTTTGAAGTGGTTCACCGCTGACTGGTAGCAGTCATAATTGCTGATGGTCAATCTGTCTGACAGAATTTGGTTGGTCTGTTCTTTTGATCCTGTTACTAAGGTGATTATCTTTCGCATGGATTCTTGGATAAATTCTTTCACCTGCACATAAAACAACAAGAACTTAAAACATGCTTTTTCTAAACTTAATTTGAAGACTTTGAATGAAATTTCTCTTTATTTAAACCTCCCTCAACTCTTGGGCTCTTTAAGGAACCCAATTTTGCCATTTATTTTTAGCACAGTCTTTTGGACCTGTCTCTTAACACACAAATGAAAACTAGGGAGACAAAGTCAGATTCCTGGCACCCAAAATCACTTACTGTCCTTCTAGTGTTCTGCTAGAAGAAAGAAAACACCAACACTGACAACCATTCTGCAGGAGCTATTTGATTTGGGAGACTTCAGCTCTACTGAGACAAGAGTTTCTCTAATACCAAAGAATAAGTCCTCCCAACAAGAATCCCTATGGATGCAGATGAGGAATTTCCTGGCAATAAAAGCTGTGAGAGGAATTTCCTGGCAATAAAAGCTGTGAGACTGACTTTTGCATCTGCCTACATTTGCCTAGATAATCACTACTGAATGTGCCTTGTGGAACAGATCCTGAATTTTAAAGGAGGAGTAAACCATCAGCTAGAGTAATGGTATATTACTCTGAAGAGTAATTTTGTTGCAATTTGCAAAAACTAGAAGTAATCCCATTGGCTTCAGGGGTGTTACTTCTGCCATTGCTTATGATGCAAACAAATCTGACCTGATATGGAGTTCAAAATTTTTTTGCTTACCTCCAGGTGTGTTTTCATCTCTGCAGCAATCTTCTTAGCCTCATAAATGTCATTGGTAGCCATCAGCTTTCGTTTCATGATTGCAAAAGGCACATCAGGACTAGGCGTCAGGTCATAGTGTTCTACAGGTGGCAGAGAAATGGGGATAGCTTTCTTCCCCATGCCCTGAAATTGCATCACTTTCATGGAGGAGATGCTCTGAAGGTTAGAAAGTAAACAAATGGAATCTGTCAATCACCTCCAGTAGGTAGTCTGTCTTTGCTTTGCCATGCAAACCTAACTCTCTAAACTTGCTTTATTAGAGAAAATAAAGATCGTGGGGTTGTGTGTGTGCGCGTACCGGGTTTTTTAATACAAGGTCAAGGCTGCCAAAAATCGGGGAACTTTTATTTCCAAAACTCACTGTGGGGAAAAAGACCATCAGGTTAAGTAACCTGACTGCTTTTTTTTTAACAAGTATTTAATCTGTTGAATAATGGGACTATTATAAATGATATATGACCTTTTAGCTCTTCCCATTCGAGGGATCAATGTACTTATTAACATTTCATTAATATTCATAATATGCCTGGAAGTGGTAAATACCCTTCTTATACTTGAGTGAAGTGAAGTGTTAAATCACTGGCAGAGCTTGGAGGACAACTCATACCCTGACTCCTTGGATTAAAGCATAATACAAGGCTGTATTACTTTTAGCATCAGGACAATCGTCTCTTAAATGCTAAGTGGTCTTCTGAGATGAACAGTTTCATTTTCTAAATCAAGCCTGCCAGTTTAGTGATTTTTTTTTTTTTTTTTTTAAGGCATGAAAGTATAGGGCACAAAAGGTTTTAAGATACATCTGACCAGGAAGCCCACTCAAATACGTACTCTGTTTCCATACTGCATCACATGGCTGGTGTTGGTGCGTTTCTTCACCAGCTGAAACTGCTTGTGGAGTGTTTCTTTTCTTAGATCCTCCTGCATGAAGAAACTTCCATGTGGTCACAGATACTTAAATTCAGCAATTCTAAAAAGGCAAGAAAACCTGGAAAGGGTCTTAGCTGCCAACAGAAGGAAGTATAGGGCAAAAGCTATACAACCTTTGAAAGACATAAAAGTAGAAATTGAGAAGAAGATTTGACAGCATATTCTCAAATTGCTTTTAGTGATGTCCTAATCTCCCAGCAAACAGGCAAGAAGGGAGTGGGCTAGCACAGAAATCCCAGATTTCTTTCATTAATACTGTTTTCCATTATGCTAACAAATGGGTTAGCCACAGTTCAGTATTTAAGGATCCCTGAAGCAGAGGTGCAACTTACTGAGCTGCCTGATTTGTTTAACAAATTTGGAGACGTGGTCTCAGATTAGCAAATCAAGATTATGTGAATTTGAAACTAGAAGTTAGACAGTTTCTAATCTTATACATAACAAAAGAAGACAATGTTTCTGAAAGTTAGTTTCAGAAATAAATTTAGTGGCCCAAACAAATAAAGATTATATGTGGTTCTGAGTAGTAGATAAATACTTTTACCAACTCAATTTGTGGATTTCAGTCTCACATAAAAATATGTATTTTCACAAATCCTGTAAAGGAGCTATTTTTAAAAAGCCTAGTGATTTTTTTCATGTGTGGAAATACAGAAACCTCATCTAAGTAACTTACCATATCTGAATCTTCCATCCAATTCACACTGTACCAGTCCCCAAGATAAGTCTGCCTTTCATCATCATAGTAACATGCATAAGATGACTCTCTGGGATTGGCAGCTGTTGTTGCATAAACTGTAAGACAAATAGAAAGTAATTTTTTCTTTTTTTTTTTTTTAAACCCCCCCTATGACTTAGTACTTAGCTGCACATGATATATTTGTCTAAGTATTTTGGCTTTCAATCATTTACTTCTAAACAGCAGAAAGGAAAGAAGACTGTTAATCATTCTGTTCAGTCAGCCTCAGTGCTGTTATAAGAGCTCCTTCCTTGCTGCCAAATGCGTGGTCTGGGGTATTTAAAGAAGAATACGCACTTCTACGGGAAAAATCTTCTATTCAAAGAACTGCCAGAGAACACTGTGCACTGACAACCATCTATACATTCATTTTCTTTATTACAATAATGAGGACTTTTTCCCAAACTTGGAGTAAATCCCCTAAATCATCTTTTCTTCCAGAAAATGCCACCTTCTAAGTAATATCCTTTCTTGGATAACACTCTGCACTGAGAGAAAAGCAAACCAAACCTCTACAACATCTGCCCCAAGCACAGTGTTCCCAGTAAGTCATCTCTAACACAATAGAAATACTGTAAATATGTCTTTACAGGTATTACTAAGACAAAAGCTTTTGCTTTTTGCCAAAGTCAACTCATAGCATACTTGTGTAACTGGAGGAAAGTCCAAGCTTCAAAATGAAAAGGTGTTAGGTGTGCTTTTATATAGCTATAGTGTTGTTTCTACTCAGAGTGTACCAGAAGTTCGAAAGCCAAAAAAAGTCTTAAATCTTGTCTTTGTAGTACAGTGCTGCTCTTAGCGTCCTTTAAAATGCTTACTAAGTAACCAGTTAAGCTTTGTAGTTCACCACTGAGGGCTGCCAAAGACAGCTGTATAGGGTAATACATAAATTGTCAATTTTCTGCCTTTGTAAGTCTGTGGCAGAGCTGGTGGTAAAACCAGAGTTCTCAGACTTGAAATTTCTAATAGAACAAACTTTGAAAAATGCTGATTGACTGAACATTTATTTTGAACAAGTGTCAATACGAAACATTCTGTGTCAACTTTCTGTAAATCCTTGATAGGGCTGTAATTAGTCTAGGTGGGTGCCAGGCAGCGTACTCCAGGGCCAAAGACCCAGGAATCCGTGGATAGACGTGGTTGGTCTTCCCTGGAATCACAGCTTCAAAACTACAGGAAAGCCAGAGCACCCAGTCTCCCTGCCACAGAGCAGGAGTTTGAAAAGGTGGTGATTCCTCGTCCTAATCAAGGCTGAGCTCACAGCTCTGCAGCAGAGAGCTTAGAAACCCTGAAAAATCTGAGTTCCACTTCCTGGGTTATTGTGCAAATGAGTGTAGCAAAATTGCCTGGCAATGATGTCTCCCAAGGGCCTTTGCTACTCAATGAAACTGATGGCAGAAACTTCACACCTGCTGTTAGCAGTGCTGAGGCTGAGAAATGTCAGTATAATTTAACTGGTATCAGTTAAGGGCAACCATATAGTTCCTGAAAAGAAATACTTTTTCAACTTCTCATTTGCAAGACACTGAAAGACCTGATAGGCTTTGTAAGACTCCATTAATTCTTTAAAAGGAACTTCCCATAAATGGAAAATATTACTTTCTCTAATTCTTGTGCTCCCCTGCTAAAACTGTACATAAAAGTGCCTTGAACCTATCCTTGACACAGCATCTGTTTAGGTCCTGCCTGTGACAAGTTATAACATCTAAGTTCAGTAAGTTAACTGATTGCTCACCATTGATGTTATCAGCCAAATGATTCATCATAGATCCAGACTCGCATGCTTCAATGTAAAACACCATCTATAAAATAAACCAGAGACCTTAAGAAATTCCATGAGGAAATGGAGAAAAGTCCTTCAGTGCTTTTCAGCCTGTACTGCTATCCCTGAAACAAAAGCTATCCGTAATGCTACAACATAAAACAGTCCCGGTTTCGGCAGGGATAGAGTTAATTTCCTTCTTAGTAGCTGGTACAGTGCTGTGTTTTGGATTTAGGGTGAGAACAATGTTGATAACACACCAATGTTTTAGTTGTTGCTAGGTA
>NW_008795405.1:10689950-10695034 GCF_000699145.1 Aptenodytes forsteri
TTGGAGTGATGGCGTTTGTCTTCCCAAGTAACCGTTAAGCATGATGGAGCCCTGCTTTCCTGGAGATGAGGAAGTAGGGAATGAATTCCTTGTTTTGCTTTGCTTGCGTGCACAGCTTTTTCTTTACCTATTAAACTGTCTTTGTCTCCAACCCATGATTTTCTCACTTTTACCCTTCCAATTCTCTCCCTCATCCCACTGGGGGGGGAGTGAGCGAGTGGTTGTGTGGTGCTTAGTTGCCGGCTGAGGTTAAACCACGACAAACACAAAAGCAAATAGATCAATTTTTCATTTTTGGGGAACTAAACTATGTGGAAAAAGGAAACATAATCACAATGAAAAGATGCTGTTAATCTCTACAGAATCCACAGGGATCTACTGACTAATGTACAAAGCACAAATCAAATACACAGTCGCTCTTTAGGCACAGTAATGTACAACTATCAAACGTAGCATTTCTGGAACCAACGGCCATCTATGTGTTCCTAAATACAGCCAGCCATAGTAGATAGATTAGCACAGAAAGTTGCTTAAAAAAGGCAAGCTACTAAAATGTTCTAAATATTAGCTTTTCTGCTTAAAACTACTTGTGATGAAATAAATGCACAGAATTTTATAACAAGAGGTACAGTCTCTTACACAATATTAGTAACTGTAAGAGAAACATGAGGTATATGCAAACTTCCTGCAGTAACAGTGCAGTCTGAAGTGAACAAAGCACAGGAAGAACAAGTCAGATAGATACATATTATGAGGGTGCGGTAGTTACGGATGTTGTTTCTCCACCGTTGGTCAGAATATATACCATTATCAAAAGGCAGTACACTACATCTCAACATTGACTGCAAATGTATAGTAAAGTAAAAATGGAAAGAGAAAATCTGGAGAGAATCAATGCTTGTAAGTGCAAAATCCTAATCCAAATTTCATTGCATGGCAACAGCTTCCTCCTGCTTTAAACAACTCTCAAAATGAAGGCAAATCTCTCTCTTCCATGCCAGCTGCTCTTTTAATTTCACAACTTCCGATATGCTTGTTTACCTTCTGGTATTTTTTGTGACGATACATGTACCAAATAGTCTTATTCAAGTCCTTCACGTGAAGCTGTAAAATAAGAAGGCTTGTATGAAAACCACTTATGTTCAATAGACACAGAATTCACTTAATAGGAATAAATACTAACTGTTGTGAATGTTTACTGTTTCCCCTTAAGTATATCCAGAGCTTTGCCCTTCTGAAATACAACGTTCTAGTATTCACCACTCCAGAAAAGATGAGTAATCGTCCCAGACTATATGTATAGTGCACCAGAAAGCCAAGTCATACCTGTGTGAAACTTGGTCCAGACTTGCTTGGACCACCAAAGTCCAATGAAATATTAAATGACATAACAATTTCAACTTGAGTGCTTCAGCTTCAAATGGGAGAAAAATCCAAACTGGGGTGATGAGGAGACTACTTCTCCTTTTCTGCCTCCCCCCTCAATGTGGCAGTGCATCAAACATTTTTCTGTTTTACATTTACTACTTATTACTTTAATATGTCACTAAAAGGATGGGGTTTTATGACAAAGTAATCCCCCCCTAAATGCTTACATCGTCATCAGGAAAAGCCAGAAGTCCTGGAGCTCCATGGTCAGTGAAATAAACAAACACATGATCCTTGGGACCACTGTAATGAAAAAATTGCAAACAAATTCTTTCTAACAACTCCAACCTAATCTTCACTACAACAAACATCATCTGCTTCTCAATGCCAAGACATGTCAATATTTAAAAATAATACAGCTGAAGCACCTCCTCCTCTCGATAGTATTTTTTTCCTCCATACTACTTTGGGTGCTTATGAAAGGAGATGAGTGTCTGCAAGAGGAATGAAAACAGGGACATAGGCTAGTCCCTCAAGCATGGGGAATTTGGCAATTACACTTCACATTTCAAACTGTAAACTGCTGGTTAGGCAGGGGCTGGTACACAGGGTATGGCGGGAGCGCAATTATTTTTTAATGCCTATCTGAAGAATCTGTTATACTGTTGGCACTTGTAGCAGTCTGGTAAAAAAGGAATACTTTTATCACTAAGTTATACTGAGGCACCAATAACACAGGGATAAACCATAAGAACTTCTTTGGTAAGATTCTTAGGTATGTTTATGTACTACCTTGTTGTGATCTGTATGGCCATATTTTGCCAAATCAGAGTCAGCCTATGTCTCCATGAAGAACTGATCCGTATACAAACTCACCCGTTAGGCTAGACTGGCATTTGCACTAAGTGGCTCTGCAGTCAGCTGAGCACTGCATGCTCACAGGCTTCGATTCCCTAACATCTGTGTAGTAAACTGTTTGCCAGAGATTTTTATTGCACTCTAAACCAAAGAGATCATGTTTGGGTGATATTAAAGTCTTGCCCTAACAGCCAGATCTGCAAAGGGATTTTGCTTTTAAACTGTATTCAGGGACAATTAAATATAAAATAATGTGAACAGGTTGGAAGGAGTCTCCAAGCCCTCCTCTCTTCCTCTGTATCAGTGGTCCAGAAATCCATATTTACTCTTGCTCTTTCCTGACTGCGAAGAGGTACGACTGCAGCAGCTCAAGGGGACATTGTCCAGCCTTCTGCCTGGCCGACAACCTGCTGGTTAGGGAACAACATGGAAGACAATCTAGAAGCCTTTTGGGCAGAGGATAACTGAGTTCTTGTCCCACCCAATAGCAGAAGTCAGGCCACTTGGAAATTCACACAACAAAGGCTAACAAAGAAGGGTTGGGTGTTATTTTTCTGGCTCCCACTATTGACCCTAAGTGCAAAAAATTCGACCAAGGTGAAATGTAAATAACTAAGACTTTTGTATGTGGGTTCAAGCTGTCTTCCTGAGCAGCTAAGAGTCTTTGGCCCTCTGCATAGCCACTCCCTTATTTGACTTGTAACATCAAGCTTGCACAGGTGAGGTGTGCCCTGAAGTACTTTTTTTTTTTTTTTTTAAAAACAAAAAATGCCTTATAGTCACCTCTTGACTCATTCCAGCTACTAGAAGAGAACAATCCAGTAACTGTGCAGCAATTCATTAACTTTTTGCCTATATGCCTTACATATATCATTTTCTAATCAGCTTTTGAGGATGAAGTTTAAACAATTGAGAGCAATAGCTTATTCGACTACTGTCCTGCTCCTTCATTTTCTTTATTCTCCCCAACGCCAGGGCAGGATTCTTCTCTTCTGTTTCATTGCTTCATCTCTAAAATTAAACTGTCAGATGAAGATAGGCACTTACACAATTTTTCTTTAACTAGATTAGTTCTTCCAAATGGTCAAATTTAAATTCTTAAAGGCTTTACAGGAAATACTGTACATAGGGAAATATAACATGATATAAATCTTTACCAGCAGTACTGAGTTAGAAATGTAACACACCTTAGTAAACAGGCATCATACTTTCATATCTCAAACTCTGTAGAACCAAGATGAATAACTGACACAGGTATCTTTCCAAAAGGTCTTCTAATTAGGCCCTCAAATAAATTGCTTTTATTTTTTAATTATCTAAATTATATAAGCCTTTATAAACTACACCCACAGATCTTACATTCTACTTAGCCAGTCTACAATTTTTTGTTGCTCATATATTAGAATATTGCCAAACTCACAATCATTTGTGTAACTTAGTTTACAAATACCTTAAGCATACTTCAATTACAAGGTTAATTATTTACTCTACTTTTTCAATCACAAAGATTTTTTTGCATTAAATATGAACTATAATTTTCTCATACATCAATTACAAGGTTAATTATTTACTCTACTTTTTCAATCACAAAGATTTTTTTGCATTAAATATGAACTATAATTCCATTTCATTACATTCAAAGCCTCAATAACCTTACATCTGCCACAAAGACCATGGCTGGGATTAGACATGCAATTCTTTCAGCTGATGAGCTGTTTAAGCTACCTCTGTCCCTCTGCCACTGACTGCTAAGTCTCACCACTTCAGGTGACTAATACAACTGTTCACGTACATTAAGCCAAGCCTTAGCAAACCCTTTCTAGAGGTCTTTGAACCTTAACAAAACTCTCTTTGAATAGCCATTCTTGCAAAAGACAATAGTCTAAATAACAAATACCTTAATATAGTTGACACTATCCTCTAGAGTTTTTGTACCTTAATCTATACTGGGCTCCATACCAGTCAAATATCAGCAGTTGCTTCTTGGTGCTGGATAGTTTAAGAAACCAGAACCATTGTATTTCTAATCTGAATGACCTGGAATTGCCATCAATAGTCTTGCTGGATTCTCAAGTTGCTCTAATTTACCCTCTTTTGTTGAGATCAGTGCCAATGTACAACTCCACATGCAATTATTTTCTAAATTAAACTTCTTTTACCTTTTCAATACTTTTCCTGATCCCACCCCCTTCATTGTTTCCGCATCTCCTCTGAGAACAGCAAGGAAATTCTTTGGAGTAACATCCTAAGGATTTAAGAGGATTAAAGTTAAACCTGATCATAAAAACAGTTAACAAAATCTTCATTTAGAAAGATGGCTTCTGAAAGTCAGAATCCATTCACGGATGGCAAGTTTAGCTGGCCATCCTTCTCAATCTATCATTATATAATGTATTAGCCACTAATGACTTACTTGGATGCTGAATCATGAAATCACCAAGTGATTGGATTACTGTTCTGATTTAATGAAACAATTAGTCTTACACAGCTGTTCTTCAGATTGAGTTACAACATTTATGAATGCAAGACTTTCTCTTCTTTTATTTTGTGCGCCAGCACAGAAACGGTGTAAAGGTTTTCTATTGTTTACATTCATCTTATGAACACCAAACTTCATGCCAAACCATGCAGGTTGTCCTGGTTTCGGCTGGGATAGAGTTAATTTCCTTCCTAGCACCTGGTACAGTGCTGTGTTTTGGATTTAGCATGAGAACAATGTTGATAACACACCCATGTTTTAGTTGTTGCTAGGTAATGCTTACACTAGCCAAGGACTTTTCAGCTTCCCATGCTCTACCGACTGAGAAGGCTGGAGGTGCACAAGAAGCTGGGAGGGGGCACAGCCAAACTGGCCAAAG
>NW_008795405.1:10695062-10695279 GCF_000699145.1 Aptenodytes forsteri
TGCAGGTTGTCCTGGTTTCGGCTGGGATAGAGAGTTAATTTTTCCTAGCACCTGGTACAGTGCTGTGTTTTGGATTTAGCATGAGAATAATGTTGATAACACACCCTGTTTTAGTTGTTGCTAGGTAATGCTTACACTAGCCAAGGACTTTTCAGCTTCCCATGCTTCCCGACTGAGAAGGCTGGAGGTGCACAAGAAGCTGGGAGGGGGCACAGCC
>NW_008795405.1:10695293-10707298 GCF_000699145.1 Aptenodytes forsteri
GTGAGTAATTGCACTGTGCATCACTTGCTTTGTATATTATTATTATTATTTTTATTATTACTATTATTACATTATTATTGTTGTTATTATTATTTTATTTCAATTATTAAACTGTTTTTATCTCAACCCACGAGTTTTTCTCACTTCTACTCTTCCAATTCTCTCCCCCATCCCACCGGGGGGGCGGGGGGGAGTGAGCAAGCAGCTGTGTGGTGCTCAGTTGCCAACTGAGGTTAAACCATGACACAGGTGCATAAGCTGGAGGCTTTATACTGTGTGCATTTCAGAGTGTAAGCTACGGGCTGAAAGGATTTGTTCTGAATGTTGGCTAATGCTGAACCTTCCCTGGGGAATGGTGTTTCATTCCTACCTCCTTTGTATAGTCCTTGGGCACTCCAGCATACACATCTGTGCCATTAGGTCTATTGATGACAATGCCTTTTGTTGGATTTCTGAAAGTTAAACGGAACATAAATATGAAGAATTAGCCATGTGCCACACAATGACCACAGAACAACAAGGAAACCATTTAAACTGTCCTGACTGGCCAGCTGGCCTGAGAGAGAGTATGGGTACTCGCACCATGTATCATTACGTGACCTCAGAATATAAAGGCCTTTTCACTTAAGTCAGTTACATATGCTCGCCTCAGGTGTCCTTACCCTGAGTACCTTCAAGTATCCCGTCTCAGATCATGTTGATTAATCTGAAGATGTAGGCAGATGGTCTCTTATATTATCATCTCTCTACTTTCAGTCCTGCCTTTAGTCCCCTTTCCTCTTTGCTCCCAGTGCTGCTGTGCATGTGAAGTCTGCTGATTTCTGCTGAAGTTGTCTCAGAATTAGAGGCTGTATAATTGTACTGTTTCATATAGAAAGCAATGATATGCTCTAGACAGTCACCAAGAATGGGACATGTACACTTCTTTGTTGAATGTACATTCTGGGAATTAATCTGATAATGTCCTTTCAAAAAAGCTCTGCAAGTCATACACGAAGCTTCCCTATGTTTGTGGTTTTAGGCTATTTATCTGCTGTAAACTGTTACGCCTGGGAGTTAAGATCACTTACTCTCACAGCAATGAAGCTCTGAAGTCCTCAGTGCCACAACTGATGCTGAGTTGTGGAGTAAGGCTTAGAAAGCTCATGAGCACATTTCAAAGGAGAATTATTGTGCTGATGGATAAAACGTCTCTACGCATATCACAGGTGGTTTTAAACCTTTTCTTACAAAACTAGTACAAACTCAAAACACATTGTGACTATGGCATGTTTGTAGTAACCATATAGTTTGTGACTAGTGCACGTTCATCACTTACTCGTCATTATCAGCAATGTCATCATACATCATGACAATGATCTGTTCATCTGGAATTCCATTTCGGTGTACGATCTGGTATGCATGGCACACGTCTGCCTGAAATTAAGCAGATTTTCATTACTAGCTTTAACAGAGATTTTACCTTTGAGACCAGAAGAAAAATAGCTTTGCAGGCCTAAGAGCAGGCTATTGTTCAAAAGAAACTTCATTCAAATATAAGAGATTGAGGGTTGCTAGAGGGCTGAAATGCACAGGTTAAACCAAAACTCAGTGTCTGTAGTTGCATTAGTAATAGAGACTATGATTAAAATCTCTTTTACCTATTTTGATTTCTTATTTAAACAGAAACCAGTAGTTACTTCAAACCAGATAACAAAATTTAACAAAACGTTCTCAGCAATGTTCTGCATTCTGTGAGAAAATCTAAATGAAAACCTTGTGCACTGACAGACAAATCCCAAGTGTGCCAAGCAGAAGAAGAAAAGAGTTGGATTTCCACCAATTTCAATTAATTCTGTACCAAGCCTGCATGACTAAGCATCAACGACTGTCCTTGGCTTAGGCAAGTATGGTTTACCAATCTCACCTCTGCAAAGATTTTATTAAATTTTGTTTTCCTAGGTGAGAATTTTGCTTAAGGAAAATTTCCTTTTTAATTATGTATTTCTTGTAGAGTAATACTGAAGCAACTTCAGGGCAAGAAAACAGATTTCAGTGGAAAACAGAATTGCAGAATTTCTATTCAGGCTCTTTTCCTGACTTGTACAGGATATGAATAAGCAGATTTTCTTTACAGAACCATCTTCCCATGATGCAGAAATAACAATACTCATCAAAGTGATATTACAGTAAATGCAAACCTCTCTCAGAAGGATAAATTCTTAGTAACCCCAGCCCAAATAAGTCTTTTCTTTTTAGACTCTGTGAATGACCTAATGGGATATCAACAAGCATTCCTAAACTCTAGAACTACAACCTACTGCATGCTAGAAAAGCTATGCAGATTTAATAGAAGAAATCTCATCTAACAAATGCACACTCCAACCACAGGTAAAAAGCAAGCTTTAAAGCTTACTTCCATTGAACTAATCTAATTTGCTAGTTTGTAAACCAAACTGAAGTGGTTTAAGTGGACCTACCTAAGTTCAGATGATGACTTAGGAGTATTAGTGATTTTGACTATTTTAACTGAAAGGACACTATAAAATCCTGTCACTTTATAATCCTTGGTCTTCTAAGTGTGGCTGAAGCTGAAAAGAGAGTGTAGTTGTGCACGATTCTGGGAAGGGTGAAGCACATTCAATGCTAATGAACTCTCCCACAGCAAAATCTCTTCACCAACCCTGAACGTTAAATTGTCCTTACTAAAGCAGTTCCATTTCCTACTACGCAGGTCAGCCTACATTCTCTTCCACCTATCCCAGGAAATCTCCACTGTTTATAGTTCTCCATTTCCTTGTATGTCATTATACCACCTGCTGCCTCAACAAGCCAAAAAGTAGAGGTTAAACAGAGTTATGAAGGCATCACATATAATATGAAACAGCAGAGTGCCGGTTTGACTAAACATGTATTTGATTTTCAGAAGCAACCCAAGCAAAAGTAGAAGAAAACACTAATAGGGCATCTCTACACTGATTGATGAATAGACCATAGATCCCCTTTCACTCTCAAGACATAATACACTTCTGTTATGCTGACAGAAATGGTTATAGGCTGGCAACACATGGAAATGCTTAGGCATACTATAGTGATATAATATCAACATATTCCACCAACAAGTGTCTGTGCTCCCACAGACATGTGGCTGGCTGGTAGGGACTTCAGAAGTGTTTTTAATTAATACCAAAGTACCCAAAATCAGTTAAGCTTTGTAAATGTATATTATCAGCTTTTTTGGACTCCTGTCTCCTTCCTTCCGATTCATTGACTGTTTGCTCACTATGTCCTGTCTTAGTAAACAGTAAAGTAGACATTGGTAGCAAATTTGAATGGGTTAAATTCCCTAGTGTGGAGCGAAACAGATCAATGTAATCAATTCCCCTCAACCTTAACTTATGCCTGTTTGGGGATCGTCCCAGCCTTTTAAGGCTTTTGCTAAGGGAACTGTACCTGCTGGTAGCATAATGATATCACCAACATAAGCTAGAGCAACAAAAACATGTTTTGCTGCTAAAACTCCATCGGCTAAAGTAGGACAGTTCTGAGTAAACAGTTGGGGTTTTTTGCATAGAATTAGCTGACCTGACTAGCCACCTTTGATGTTGGTCACATGCTCCTCCTGTTCCCTCCCATACATGTAAAAAAAATAAATCTCTATAAAACCAGAATAGAAACACTCTGCTGCTAGAGTAGGGAGGTGTATGTGAATCTAGAGTATTTCCTGTTGATGTGTAACTACCTCTCAAATACTGCTATTTGAGCCTTGTTTCTTCCAGAAATATTTCTGGCATAGCTGTACCTGTAAACCACCCTAAAAGAGACAGCCGATATTGTTCCAGATCTCTTGTTGGTATTATTCTTGCTGGTTTAGCATGTGAAATGAATACTCCGAACATTTACTGGATAAATCATCACTAAATGCAAATCATGCTTTTCTGGCCATGATTTGGCATGGGTAGCAGCTGCCCTGCAAAGAATAGAAGAGAAGAAGGTGTAGCTGTACAGCTGCTACTGCACAACCGATCTCCTATGCCAGCTCCAGAGTGGACACTGCTAATGGCAAGGTTCAGACCTTTCATCCCCAGGTCAGTCTAAACCTGTTGCTACATCAGCAAATTTCTATGGAAGATCTATCCTTAAATCTGCTTAAATAATTAACTCCCAGATTTTGAAAGCATGGGGATCAGAGGTAGAATTCCCCTGTTTTCCTGGGATGGGCATTTTGTTTTCCAAAATGTACATTTGGAGGAAATTCTAAAAGGAAAAAAAAAAACCACCCCAACTTTCCTCTGCCATACAGCTGTTTACACATTTGAGTGACACAGCTTTCAAGTAGACTGCTTGGGGGGGGAGGGGGGGGGAAGGTGTTGGAAAAACGAAGTTGTTTTCTGACACATGCATGCATAAATAGTTCCTAAAAGGAAAAGCTTGGACTTCTGTGAAATTGGTTACTTCTGGTCTTATGACTGCTACATTCATGGCTAAAAAGCATGTGTAATGAACTGTCAGCTTTGTTGCAAAGTGGCACTGTTCCTGTTACAGGTACACTGAAATGCCACAGTCTAAAAAAGAATGAACTCTAATATACAGCATGGTAGAAGAATACATCTGAAATGCCAGCCATGTTTCATTCTTTGCTTAAACATACATCAATGAATCAGCCAAAAACTATAACTGTATTAAGAACTTAGGAAAAGGTTTCCCCATAGCTTCAGTTACAATTTTGTAAGCACAGTGAGGAAATGTTAATTGAAGCCAAGTAGCCAAGGCATCCTTAATGTCTGTTACCTGCAAGACTGGAGAATTTAGGACTGTCCTGGAATAAGATACTGCTCTGGTTGGTAGTGTCCAAAACCCTGAATAAATACAGTCCCTGGCGCATAAAGCTCAATAAGTGTAAGACTAAAAACAACAACTGAAAACAGACCCATGTATGCAAATTCAAATGTTTTTATTTTCAGCATTTTAATTTTGCCAGACTATTTCAGCTATTTTTCTCCTCAAGTATGTACTCCACCTTTAGTAAGACTGTTTCACATCAGGCTTTTCCATTGACTTTGTCTTTGGGAGTATCCAGAAAGTATTGGTCTGTCTCTCTTTCTGGTCTGTTTGTGAAGCCAGCTTTAGGTTTGAGTTAGCTGGTACGATCATCTCCCAGGAGAGGCAGAAGTACATACAAAATTCTATTTCTCTTAAGGAGAACTAGTTTGTTGGCTCGTTCCCTAAATCCACCAGTAGCATTTAGTGCTGTAATTGCTCACGTATGTCACTAAGCTTTCCAGAGATATCATCAAGCTCTTTGCACAGTAGAGAGCTGAGCCACTTTCCCAGGGAATGGGAGGAGTACTCTTTCTGGTATATATTATGAGTGCTTAGTTGCATTTAGGGAATAGCAGCCAGTCTGGTAATAAAAAAGCTGCTATAGAGAAGTCAGAATAACTGCTAAGGAGCAGAGATGAGCACGTCAATATTCCTTCCACAGCCCAAGCGCTCTAATCAAAAACACCAAGATATGGGTAAAAACACCAAAGAACTGAGAAGCCAAAAGCATAAGGCAATATACAAGCTAGCTTTGCAATGACAGTAAGCCTATCACATTGGGCTGTATACTATTCAAAACACTTGAAATTTATTCTAGGAACTTGGTGAGACAAATGTGTAAGAAGTTTAGATCATCCCGATTAGGAAACAGTTCCAGTTCAGCCACCACAGAGGAAACAAGTGCCTGCAAGGTGTGAATCTCACTTATCTATAAGTGCAAACAGTGGTTTTTTTCTTATCTTGTCTACACTTGAGGTTTGCACCACTGATAGTGGATCCTGACCACTGACAGCTGAATTACAAGTCTTAGGAGTTTCAGATTCCTTGAGGTTACAGGTGCAAACTCGGCGTTTACAGGGTCTACACAGTCTTTACAAGCTTACTGTTCAAGGGGTCTGTACAGCATACAATGATGGACTATTTTCCCCACAAATTTTCATGTATGAAATTAGAGACATTTTTGAAGGTGTAATATTCTTCTTCTCCTTTTATGGTTGTTTAGTCAGATGAATGCATCAGGTAACTATCGCGGAAGGCAACAGAGTATGTTTTGACTGTGTTGTGTGCAGACAGCATGCAAAACAACTGGAGCTCACAAAATATAATTGTAATACAAACATGCAACATCATGTATTAACTGTACCCTGAACAGCTGAACTGAGCAACTGAAACCCAGAGACATGTCAGCTGAGGTCTCAAATTACAAAGGGATATTATGAGTGCTTACTTGCACGTAGGGAATAGCAACCAGTCCAGTAATAAAAAACAGTCACATTGAGTAACTACTTACAAGAACATTCATATCTACAAATTCACTTGTACGCAGGCTAGATCAGCGAAGGTCTGAGGAGAAAGGTGATGGCAGGAGGAAAGTGAATTAGGGTACAACATATTTTCTTCTGCAGTTTCTCCCTTGGAAAGCAAAGAATTACACAAATCTGCAATCCTGGAGCACTGCTTTGCTTTCTGACAGTACAGGTATTATTCTACTGAAAAATAACGTGTTTCTGCATGTGTCCACTATGGAATGATTTTCAAGATGGATGAAGCACAGAACTGGAAGTCCAAGTCCTATTCCTGGTTCCACTGCAAGTGACTTGAGCAAGTTATTTAAATACTTACAGTGCTTTTGCTTCCACCGCTGGAAGGTAGGGAGTACTAACACACAAAGACATGGTGATCAGTCTGCAGAATGTTTCCAAAAATCTGTTATAACTCCCGAGATTTCATAGTACCTTCCCTCCTCTGTATAACTCTCCTAAATGTCTATGGTTCAGCCGGTTTTGCTGGGAACAGTTTTCCCCAATTTTTTTTGCTACCCGAGGTACCCTTCTCTGGATTACACTTCATGGAACACACACAGTGGATTTTCTGCAACTAACCGCTGAGTCTGTCTCACAGTATGCCCTGCCACCATGGGTGCTCACTCCTGCCAGGACCTTAAGGTTGGCCACAAAAGACCACCAGGCAAGACAGCGCAGGCTGCTGATGCACTGCATCTTCTGGGAATTGATTATTTCCGTAACAAGTTAGAGGTATGGTATCTTGCCCAAGACAGGTAACTAGAAGAAGAATTCTGAAGAATCCTTCACATAGACTCTTTTATTTTATGACGCTGATTTCATGACTTCGATAGGATTATTAGTGGTGTTCTAATTTTCTTTTTTCCAAATGTTAATACTGTACCTGAACCAAGCAGTAGAGGTTAAAATACAGAAATTTCTAGAACTGAAATTCAGAACTATCTGACACTGCAGATATTTTGCATTGTTAGTGAACGTTACCTTCAAAATGAAGGTGTTTAAAGAAATCCCATTCTCATTTTTCTAACCTTGAAAAGCAATTACTTAGTAACTGTCTGCAAAGCATGACCACACTCAAGAGTTAATTTGCTTCTGTGAAACTGGCATGTTCAAAAGACTAATTGCTGGACACAGATATGTTAAGTGTGCATCTTGTGTTCTTCGTAACTCAATTATACCTGGCAGATATACTTGCCATTGAAGGTTCCTGACAGAAAGATTAAAAACTCTATGCTTGGACAACTGTAGAAAAGTAATTCTCATGAGCCACAGCTTCAAAAATATAATTTTATTTAAAGAATGAATGTTGCAGTATTAACTCCACCTAGAGTGGAGCGGAGCCAGTGAGACTGGTTATACGGCAATAGCAACAACCAGAGCACAACTCAGTAATTATATTTAGACACCCCAGGGCGGGCAGTGTTGAAGTACAGCACTAGTATTTTTATAATTATTTTCTGATTTCAACTTTTAAAATCTCTTTTTTCAGATTTAATTTGAAATAGGAATGGTTTATATTAAGGCTGTAATATCTCAACTATGGTTATCAGGCAATAGATAGCTACAGTGCAAGGAGCAGGCAAAAATCCCTAAAACCAGTTTGTCAAAGTGTTGAGCTAGCATTGGCCGATAACAGGTTCTTCTTCAGATACAACAAGGTTGTCAGTCTGGTTCATTCAGTTTTAAGCTCATCACTGCACTGAAAGTTAAAAACTGATTGTGAGCTGAAGGGAAGGAGAAACAAACAAAACCCAGCCTGCCCAACACACAGAAGGCTTGTTTCTTCCTCAATCAACACAAACAGAGAGGTGAAGCCTCTATAGATTTGGCAGGCAGTTACATTAAAAATAAATTTTTACATTTACAGTTACGTTAAAAGTTTCAATGTTCAGCAAGTCAGCTTGATATATGTACCCAGTACATTTAATACAGTTTAACTTTTAAAATGCTGGTTTTGTACACTAGTGTTTCAATCTCTGTTCGAGTTCACTTTAACCAACAATAGTCTAGTAAACTATTTTTCTAACATTTAGACATATACAAATGTATACATAAATCAGAATTAAATGGGCAATGTTCTCCAGGAAAGCAAGAGGTAGTTCCAAGTTTACAGCAAAGACTGCGTTTAAGTGTAGATTAATCTGTTTAAGGGATTGCCCAAGAATTCCCCAAAGGGAAAAAGTGCCATAGTCTCCTGACTGCTGATTATAAGTCTTGAACTTAATCAGAGTTAAGTCACTTGAATGTAATCCTGTCCCTCCTGACACTCACACTCAGACCACAATTCCACAACACACTGGCTTTGACAGCAGCGTCAAAACTCAGGAGTTCCTGTTCCCTTTTCTCCTCTTTCTGCCATTCACTCTGATCCCTGCACCCTGGTGTTCCGCATCCTTGTTGTGCCAACACAACTCTGAGGCCATGCTGTCAAACACAGTGAGCAAACTGATTCAGGTTAAAAAGAACCCCGTTCTGCATATCCTCCACCCCACAAAAAGATACTGTGCGTTTGCAGCCTTCACAGATTTTTCAACTGGAGAGAAGAAAGGGAGTTTTTCATAACATAAGGAAAGAGAGGAAGACAAATGGAAAGGAACATGCATGTGTCTCAAAATGAGGTTTAATTCAAGACATCACTTGTTCACCTGCAAGTTGGGGTCAGATCCTCCAGCCTAGTAACAGAATATTTAGCCTAAATGATATCGGTCTCCCAGGATGCAGAAGCATGATTAGAGGAAGAATACTGCTCCTCCTGCTAATGACACTTTTCCAAAAGATGAAAGACTGGGCAAAGTTGTAAGCAAAAAAAATTCAAATAGTAGAAGGAACAGTGGAGGAGAATTCTTGGGGTAAGAATGACAAGAATTAAGACCAGGCTGTGAGTGAATCTTGTTTTGAAAACTTCACACACTCCTGGAAGTCTAGAAGTAGAAGCACTTGCCCAATTGACAGAGGGCTGAACTAGTCTAGGCAGCTATCATCTCCCTGTGAGTCCCAGAGCAGGCGTTTTCTGGAGTGTGGCCAGCATCAGCATGTGGGACCAGTGGTCCTTACCTGGTGTCGATAGTTGTACCAGCCGTTCGAACCTGCAACAATCACCACCCAATGCTTGCCTCCATCTTCAGGTTCTTCCATGGGGAATGTGCTGATGCCCAGAGCACAGCCCAGCAGCACAACTGCTTTCAACATCATCTCTTTTCTTTATTTACTCCACAAATGGGAGAAAAAAAAAATCCCTAATGAAGAAGTTTGAGAGAAGTAGATCAGAGGACATCAGTCATAAATAAAACAAACATCAGTAGTATCACAACTAGAAGCTTTTCTTGCTTGTGGGGTTTTTTTTGTGTTTTACAGACCATTCAACCCACAGTACAATTTCTGGTCATATCTTCCTTTAGCACCAAGCTGCTACTAGTTACAAGAGTTTTCTGTCAGCTTTCAAATCTGACTGAAAGCAATTCTGAATAGGACAACCAAGTCTTTCAGCTCTCTCTGGTTGTTTTGTTCTATAATAGCTGGTAATGAATAAGCCTCAAATACAGAGCAAGCCTCACTATCAAGTATTTCACAGATGAAACTTTTCCAGATTAATACTATTCTCTTGGTCTCTGCTTATGTAGTTAGAATCATAGAATCACTGAGGTTGGAAAAGACCTCTAAGATCATCGAGTCCAACCGTCAGTTCACTGGTTTCTACTCACTGGCACTTAGCCCATTATTATTGAGTCAAATCCCGGGTGATGTAGGCACAAGGATGCATAGACATGGAGAATTGCTTGGGAGTTGGAAGGCCAGAGTGTCACAAAAGCTCTCTGTGCCCGCAAAGCCAGAGAGGGTGGAGGGAGGCCGTGCCACTGTTCTGCACAAGATACAGCCCTAACTGCTGGGGCTGGGGGGAAGTGCAGACTGTGAAAGCCTCATGCTATTTGTGCAACCTGTTATGCTAGTGGAGAGCAAATGTGAACCAGTACCACATGAAAGACTAGCATTTTCGTCTCTTTTGCACAACGGTTAAGTGTTTGCACAAGGTGCACAGTGAGAGAATCAGGTCTGAGGCTGAGGACGTCAAATTCAGAAAAGCAGAGTCAGAGAGGAGGTTTGAGCCCATGCAGAAATGACCCTTTCTGCTTTCTTGAGAGGACTAGAAGTAGCGTCCCCACTAGTGATCCTCCTGAGCACCTTGATTGCTTTTATAGCACTTTATCAGACAAACAATCTGGCCATATCTAGTCAAAGGCTTACTTTTGGGGTTTTATTTTTGGGGGTGAGGGTTACGTATATTGGTCACAGTCTCAGGTCTGCTGCATCCAATGTATCCTCATAAAGCAAACTCCCTTGAAGAATTGCATGCTCTCGGCACACGCACAAAAATTACATACTTCCTCATGCACTGAGAGGTGGGATTTTACACTGGCCTACTTACAAAAACGTAACATGTAGTATGGGTCTTTCCAAGACTTGATCTACTGGTCACTAAGATTAAGTCTTGCAGGCAGTAGTATGAAAAAATATATTATATATGTAAAATATATATTTTATATATATATATTTTTTGAAGTTTTGTTTGTTTTTTTTTTTAATGGAGCTAGCACAAAGCAAAGGAAGTCATGTTAGCATATCAGCTCGTATTGGAAGAGTTGTTACCACACAGAAAAACTCCAGAACAGGAAGGAAAAGACTGAATCAAAAATTAAGTGCTATGACACTGCTTCTTCCAAAACCTCATTTGAATCTAGGAAACTTATCTTTCAGGAATAAGCCACTCCTGTCACTGCCTGCAAGTGTGAGATTTGGGACCGAAAACAATACATAGTAATTTAACAATTTAGGGTTTGTTGAATTATTAGCTACTTCAGCAGTTAAGCGGATATGAAGGAATAAGCAGAATTTTTATGCAGTTTGATAGACAGTTATAATCTCTCATGTTGAGCTGGAATTGTAAATTCTTGTCATTGTAGTCGCCAGTGACAGGTGGCTTTGTATGGCAACTCTGCCTTGTCTATCTTGTCACTTCTTCAAATGGTTAAGACAAATAACATACTAACGACTGCATTGAAGATATACTGTGTTTACAACATCCACAAAACCAGCCTATTCTGTTGCCTACAGCACAGCTAAGATTCAGACCAAGTTGTTTAAAACTTTTGTAAAGTGCCACAATACACCATGGGCCAACAAGCCTATTCATTCCCAATACTCAGTTTCACGTATATCTAACTCCTGAAATATTAGACAAGAAAAGAAAATCAATGTATTTTAGACAATCTGCCTAGAAATCTCAACTGAGTTTGACTTACTGGAATATGGAGACGAATTTCATGCAAACAGATCCCTCAGAGCTCAGTATCTGTTTCAAGAGAAGGAACTTTCTTCCGTGTTTATTAAAGCATAACTTTTCATTTCTCCAACTTTTCATTTCTCCAACTAAAAACATTTTGTATCTTTCATGTAAATATAAGTAGAGAAAATAAATAGTTCAAATGATTGCTGAAGGGCTGGAGATCCTTTCACATGATGCTTAGCTCTTAAGAGATGTAAATCATTAATTCAAATCCAGGACATATCAATAGAAGCTGTGCTGCTGCCAGCTGTTCACTGGGCCATATAACATGATGGCTAATTTCAAGGCAGACAGGCATCCATCACATGGAAACAGTCACTGCCACCGGCTGGGGGGGG
>NW_008795405.1:10707427-10709918 GCF_000699145.1 Aptenodytes forsteri
AAATGGAACCAGTCACTGCCGCCGGCTTTCAGTTACTGATAATACCACGCACAGAGACTAAAGTAGCTTCAGTAAAAATACACTATGGAGTGCTAAGTCCTGAATTGGAAACAGTTTGATGGGACTGTCTTTCCTGATGAGCTCACACTCCAGACTATACTAACACAGATCTATAGCTCTGAGGACCCCAGCCAGTACCTCTGCACAGGGCCATGTTGTGCGGGACACAGGTGTATGAGATACCAGCCCTGCATTCTGACTGCAAACAGGCCCACAACAGAAAAACCCAGGGCCAGATCAGGAACAAAGACTTAAGTTATCAAGCCCCTCAGGCAGTTCCTCCATGAGGAATTCAACAGTCTCCCATGTGGTACGCGGATATCCAGATCCTCAGGTTTCTCACTTCTGCTGAGACAAAGTTGTGAATGAAGCAGAAGGCCCAGGAAAAACAAACAAAAACCAAACACCAAGAAAAATTTCCATTGCATTAAAAAACCACATATGTTTTGTCATGGGTTATTTAGAATAGAAGAAAAACTCTTTTATACTAATTAATGACATATAATCCCACTTATCTGTCTTTTCCTATACTATAATTAAATCAAATTAACACCAGAAAGAAGGGGAAAAACCCTAGATATACCACAATGCATTAATAAGCCATGATTAATAAATGCTCAGCTCCCCAAGGTTCTCTGAGCAGCATTTAAAATAGGTTTAAACATTAAACACACGTGCGGTGGGAATAGGTCTTGTTTCCAACTACTTAAAAAAAACCAAACCACCACAAAACCAAAAAAAAACAACCAACCCCCCCATATTTCTGCTTGTTTTAAAGAAAGCCTTTGAGTGCTCAGGCAAGCAATTTAAAAGATTGTGTTCTGGGTTGTGTTGAATGAGTTCTTGACCTACAGTTGAGAAGAGAAAGTTCCCATCACTTGCTATGTTTTCAGGTCATATTCAAAGAGAAACCAGCTCAGCTGACCAGCTTACCACAGGTACATAAAAAGCCTTTTTCTGAAAGCAAGGAATCAAAGATCTGTCACACGCGATCCTAAATGCACGCAGAGTGAGACTACATGGAAGAGCTGAAAATTCACTACAAGATCATTTTAGAGCTTTGGCTGACCCCCAAAAATATGAGATGATTTGATCAGCTCTGCCCAGTCTTTCTGGTAGAAGAGTTAATTAACTTTGCTTTGGACACCATGTCAGGAAAAAGGCACGTCTCACAGACATAGTGGGTTCAGCATCAGATCTACACATGCAGAACCACAGCATGTACACACACAGGTAGGCTGCTGCGCAGTTTGCAGAGTCCCTGGAAGAAGCATGGCCAGAACTGGGTGGCTCTTGCCAGAACAATTCACTCAGCTCTTAAAACCTGTTTTTCCTGACAGGGGTACCTTGACCACTTCCCATTACATGGCTAGCACACATCTCTGACTTGGTAAGAGACAGATGCTTAAGAAAGACTGCATCTGGAAGTGGCCGGCTGCTGCTAGAACAATTCTTCTGGTCAACAGCCTGTTCCCTGAGTTCCCAACTTTCCTTTGGGAGAACAGTCCACTAAGATCAAAAATCTTAGAACAACAGGACACCACCCTAAAGAAAGGGGTTTGAGTCGATCAAAGTATTTTCACTAGTGTTTAGAGTGAAGTTGACACTTCGGTAGCTTAAACTCCAAATACCTCAAGCACAGCCTCTAAGAGCTATATAAACAGAAACCATATATCCATTTTCCCTTCATGTGAATTAACAGTAATCTTGGGGAAAAATAACAGTCTTAAGCTAATCAGCTGATCATTCCAGTTTTTCTTGGAAACCTCTATTTCTTTTCAGCTGCTCTTCTTATGACCACTAGCCTTTTAGTTTTCAGAATCAAGTCACAATTCCTTTTCCCACACAGTGCTTGTATATTGCCTGTCACTGTAATATTTAGATGCTGATTTCCACAAAATATGTGACTCACAGTAGCCCTCCTCACAGGAAACTAATGTCTGCAGTTCTCTGTCAGCAATGTTCTGCCTACATGTTGTGCCGGCTGCTATGCAAACTGAGGCACCTAAACCCGTGATTAAGCCCCTGTGGAATTAGTCTGATTTTCTTTATGCACTTGTATGGTAGAAAGAAAAAGTCTTTATCACTGTAAACTCTGAGAAGCTGTATTTTGAAGGAGATTATGGTCTCTGTTGCAAAACAATTCTTTACAAAATCTACTAGTAACCATTTTATGAATCAGCCTAATTTCATTAGAACTTGTAGTAAAATAGTTTAGTATAGCTACTGAAGATGTGTAAGTCACTTTTACTGTAAAAACAAGAATCTGTAATTATGTTAAGTCAGAATGGTTTTAAACATTTTTAAACGTTAAATAAAGGTATTTAAAAGTTATTTTAAATAAAGTTCATTCTACCGTTTGCAGAATTGTCTCTCAGCAGCAGAGAGATGGCACCATTTACCCGGGGGGGGGGGGGGGGGAGTAAAGACG
>NW_008795405.1:10710447-10711602 GCF_000699145.1 Aptenodytes forsteri
CCGCTCGTTGCCGGGGGGGGGGGGGGGGGGAGAATCACTCATGCTTCCTAGGATGGTGACAATCTAACATACCTGGTTTAGGGGATTTTTTTTCCTACGCACTTCAAAAAGCCCAGGTTCAAATTTGGCAGATCTTAAGGCTTCAGTAAAACTGCTTCTGCTATTTACTTTCATATCTGTCTACAAATATACGAAGCCTCTGCAATCACATTCTGAAGGTAGAAAAAACAGCTACTGCAACACTGCCTGAATAACTTTAATTTATTACATTGCATGATTCAGGGCAGGGGGGCTTGAGGGTAGAGGAATAAGTCAGACAAGGGTAAGCGTTTCTGCTGAACAAACATGGAAATGTTTGGAGTGTGGACAGAATGAAATTCTGGAGAAGCGATTACGCAGAAAGTCTGAGATTCCTGCACTCCACATGTCTTTTACTATGGTTTATCTTAGCATTTCAGATCTTCACTGCAATCTGTGGTTTAACCCCCAAGTATAGACACCCAACACAGTGTTGTCCCATCCTAATTAGGAACTAGTGGTGCTACTAACTCGAGCAGACCCTCCCTCATGTTATGGCAAAGTTGTCTACCAGCTATAAATAACCAGCCACGGTGCAGTACCTTTAGGGCATCATCAGCTCTTTGCAGAAAACCCATAAATTCTTACTGCATCGTTTTCCCCCGTTAAAAATGTATTACCAGGGACTAAAACTGTGCTGCTGCTACTGCTTCCCGCCAGACCTCCCTCTTCTCTCCTGTGCCAGCCCTGAGCAATGCCCCTCCGAACGAGCCGCTTTGACTCCTCTACCCGGTGAAGCCCTTTCAGAAGGGCGAGCTCAAATACAGCTCCCGAGCCAGAAAGGCCCCGTGACGGGGGGGACAATTGTGCCCAAACCCCTTTTATTGAAGGCATCACCGACGACGCAGCTCGGCGCTCTGCAGCAATGCCCACAACGCACGGGCGGAACGGCGGGCTGACCGACCCCTCTCCCAGTGTCCCAAGGTGGGGGCGGGGGGGGTCGGTTGTGCAAATCGACCGACCCCGCCGCCCCGCGTCCGCCCCAGCGCTGACTAACGGTCGGGCCCCGAACAGCCCCCGTCAGCCGGGGGACGACGGGGCGCCGGGACGAGCGGCGGAGGCTCGGCAGCCCCCGGA
>NW_008795405.1:10712186-10723301 GCF_000699145.1 Aptenodytes forsteri
GGCGTGGGTGCATGTTGTGCGTTGGGCACAAACGGGCCGGTGACGGCTGTGCTTTCCCTGTCCTCTGGCTGTTTCGGGCAGGATGGAGGCAGGAGACCCAGAACGGGAAGGTGGAGGAATGTGTCAAAGGGTAGTTCATGAAATGACGGAAGAAAACTAATGCCCCAACATCGTCCTTGTGTATTTCAGCCAAGCTGGCCAGCAGAGTCCTGGCTTCTCACTGCAGACTGTGCCTGCCCTTGCTCATGGCCTGCTCCCTGCTGCGCAGGAGTGGCTCAGGTACAGTACAGAAATACGCACATATCAGTAGAGAGAGGCGTTGAGGGGGTTTGGTTATGTAGTACGAAAAAGCCTGAGAAACACTGCTGTAAAATAAAAAAGAAAGAGAAGCAAAGATCCTTTTCGAAAAGTAGAGGCGCATGCTCTTTGCCTAATAAACCATACAGAAAGGAGCACACCGGCTTCCCCCTTGCATGCTATCAGTTAAAAAAAAAAGTTTGCATTTCGTTACTGACAAACTATGTTTTTGAATGTCTGCAGAAAGTCCTAGTTTTGCTCTGAGTTTGCCATTTGCATTATTTGCACCATCTCATCTTTGCTTATGATCATAAATGTAAAAGGTCATTATGGGTTAATCATCAGTACTTTTCTAGAAGTTGGAGTCCCCAGTAACCTGGCATGCCTCCTGACATAGTCAAGCTGTTAAAATTCGGGTTGGTTCAGAGATGACCTTTTTGAACTGACAAAGACCATCATGCCGATTATCTAACAGGAATAAACAAGCCCTAAACCTTCATTTCCCCTCAACTTGATTTGAGCTTAGTAGCCACACGGGTTATGCTTATGTTTTGAGTATTATCCTCCAGCCCTAAAAGTTATCTAATATCAGTTAAGAGCATCGCTGACCCATCATCCAAGTCCAAAGGTGTTTTTCATATTGTTTGTCATAGCTGGGCTACATGAGGTAAGTACACTTTGTGTCAGCCATCACTTCTAAAAAGTCTAATAATATCATTGCCAAATAACCTGTCTAGAAATTCTACATTCATTAAACATCAGCAGGATGTTCCTCATTGTGCAAAATAATAGACGGGAAGACCCCTACAGGAATCCTGCACCTCAGTTAAATGTATCAGACAGGTACTAAAGGCACTCAAGTAATATTCAGATTTTTACTACTGAATGCGATTACTTTGATGGTGTTAGAAAGTTAGCAAGCCTTCCTGAATCGGGTGGGAAGTTTGTGTAAAGGAAAGATATGAATGGTGTTGCTGGGTACGTGGGCTGAAGTAAGCAGAGAGATTGCCAAGATACAGTTGTGGGAAGTCTCAAACAGAAGTGGCTAGAACTCCTGCAGCAGGAATCCAGCATGATCCTTGCGGCCACTGCTACCATGGAAGAGAAGAAATGAAAGAAATAATGCTCTGTCAATCACACAAACACACATTTTATGGCTATGTAAACAAACGTACATATAATATTTTTAAAAACAGAAAAGCACATAAAAGCACATAGGTAAAAACATGATGCATTTATGAAACATTTTGCTTCTTGCTCTGACAGCGCTAAAAAGCAAAAGTAGCCATCACCCACATGTCAAAACTTTGACTCTCTTGAATGCAGTTCCACCAACCCGCCAAAGCCACATGCTACAAATGAGAACTAAGACGCTAGCAAACTCTGAAAGTGTTGACCAAATGAGAACAAAAAAAAACCCAAATGTGAAACTTAAAAACTGCAGATAAGGTGGGTTCTTTCTTAATAGTGAGATTTTACCAAGCAAGGAAGTCCTACAGACCGCAAGGCTGCCGTACAGTAAGGGTGGGTAGTTTAGCTCTGATTCTGTTTTGCTAAGAGTACCCTGAGAGGATTCTCACTCCTGCCTCCAACATTGCTGACACCGGGCTGGCTTAAAGTGCTGGCATGGTAGTAGTAGTTCTGGTAAAGCACAGGTTTCCCCAAAAAGGGTTTTCCAGATTTCTGGCAGAACTCTGGAGATGTTTTAACACAGGTATTTATGGTACCATGCCACTAACCTTACAGCTGACGAAATTTGGACTGAAAAATCATTGGTTTTGCTTTTGATCTGCCAGGAAAAGTATTTATAAAAATGTACAGGAAGCCATTCTGGACTGCACGTACATTTCTCCTTTAACAGCATCTGAATAGATCAATACTTTTTTTTTTAATGAGTCAAGGACATTTTTAGCTGGGAGAAAATGGACTGGAATCATGAATCAAGCTCACTTAGGGCATGTATCAGGGAGCAAGATGCAGGAGTTATACACTGGTATAGTAAGTGAATGCGAATCAGGTGACTATTACATTAAAAACCAGCTAATGAACCACAACACTCCCATAAGACTTTATAAATTCTGTAGGGAATTTGTTTAAAGAATGTTTTCTACTTCTTGGAAAAATTGTCAGCAAACGTTATTCAATATTTTCAAAGGGAAAGATAGAATGAATCTATAAATATGTCCCATGTGGATGAACCTGGAAAATAAAAGAGAGAAAATTATTTTACTCATTAAAAGAGGATTTTTAAATTACTTGATTCAGTAACAATGTTTAAGAATGAAGGGGGCCAAGACCACACTAGTTATGTTGGATCCAGAGCTGATTAATATACTGTTACTGTGATACCCAAATGCTTATTCAGCCCCTCAACTACAGGTTTGCTCATGCAGTCACTTGTTTCAGGACATTTTAGGCTTTAAAGTGCTTTGCCATATAAATGCCTTTGTATGTTTGCATAATATTTACCAACACAATGCTTGAGTAGGTGAGAGAAAAGGCAATGTCTTCTCTTCCGTCTCCTCTTTAGGGCTTAAAAGGATTTTCCTGAGCCATTCTGTAGCCAGGCAGCACAGTCAGCTGCCCCCAGCCCCAACATGGCAGTGAACTGCTTCTACAATATCAACAAGTACTATTAAATGCTGGATTCTTAATCCAAATTTAAGTGATTGCTTATTAGTCCTAGATTGCAGATATTAATGTAATTTTAAGCTTCCTTGACCTATTTTATACATTTTAATGAATGCCTATTCTTTGTAGTTGCGCTAACTTGATAACTAAACAAAATAAGAAATTCTGAAAAAAAAACCCTAGTATGTAGAGATTTGTGGTAAACGAAACAATGTGCTGAGCCTGGTCTTTCAACATCTTCACCAGCAATGAGATTAGATTTGTCAGACTAGTAATGATACATGACTAGCTGCCTTATAAGGGCAAACATCAGATGTGGTTATCCCATATGTTTCAAAGCGGAAAGATTTAGTTCTCATTTTAGCAAAACTAATAGATTAACAAGGGGGTGATCTTAGCTATCAAATGATTAAAGGAAAAAACAATGTTCATCTTTATTTTGGGAGGAAAATCAGAAGAGACTTACATGAAGTGACCTTCATTCTGAAAGAGAGTTAATGGCAGGCATATCATCATGGAGATAAACTGCGATTCAGCGAGTCTGGGAGCCAGAGGGATTCAGAGGTTTAGTTCACTTACATTACTAGGGGAATATATACACATACATTTTGAGAAGGAGTGAGGGAAAACCTTATCCCTACAGCTTCGTACATGCTTTCTTCAACTGTTCTGACAGATTTAACTACATTTGACAGTGTTCAAGATAGTGGGTTCCTATATTTTTCTTGGCAATAGGTGGGCAAGTAGAGTGGAAAGGCTTGAGACAGCACCAGAGAAAAACAGTGAACACAATGATCCTTTTTAGAGTAAGGGAGAGGAAGGTGAGAAGAGTGAGAGCAGTTTGTTCCTTTTATATATATTTTTAGAGAGAAAAATCAATATGTATGTATCTTGATATAGAATATCTATATACTATACATATATTTGTATATACTTTGATTTTATTCATTAGCGTAAACGTTCCAATTTGGGGGAAAGATTTGCAGATCAGAGCCTCACTACATGCAGAGCTCCTCAGCACTTAGTGGTTCCTAGTTAAATTTTGTGTATATCACATCAATAAATAACTGGATGAACTGCAGTGTAGAAACGAAGAATTAAGAGGTTGCAGAAAGATCACTTATGAGAAAAGATTGAAAGGCCTGGGGCAATTTAGTATAGACAAGCAAAGATCCAGGAGAGACACTCTAACATGACACGTAACAGATTGCTGCAAGAGGAAGGTAAAAATACTTCCATGTCTCCAGAAAACAGAACAAGAAATAGCAGTCTTAAAATGCAACAGGTACCTGTAGATTAGAGAGTGGAAAATATTTTCCAATGATAAGGTACTAAAGCACTGGCCTAGGAATGGTCCTTAGCATTGAAGCCTGCAAACATGGTGGTGTTGGGTTGACGGTTGGACTCCATGATCTTAGAGGTCTTTTCCAACCTTAATGAGTCTATGATTCTATGATTCTATACAAACACAGTTTCTTCCAAGACTAAAAGATGTTAAGTATTTTTCGTTATTCCTTTCTCCTATGGGCTTTTTGGGGAAAGACAACAATCTCCCAGGAAATGTAATATTTCTATCAGGTCAATTCTCCAGGCAGAGCTCTGCTGGGGAAGGAGGAGCTGAGGTTTACTCTATGAGACTTTGTGTCCATTTCTGTTCCAAAAAATAAATAAGTAAGCAAGAGTGTGAAAGCATGCCAGGAGAAGTAAGTTGCTGATTTCTGCGTAATTGCAAAAGGAGCATGCACAGCACTGACACTCAATGGAAGAGTAAAGATATGACTGAAATGCCCCTGGTAATTTTCTTTATGGTGCAAGTATAAATTTGGTGCAAAGAATTTGGGCCATATACATCTACCCTGATCTGTGTCAAAAGCAGGGGAATAGGAACACATGCAGACACATATGTTGAAGAAGACAGAGCTTAGTGACATCCTGATCTAGGATCTGTCTGCACATAACAGTTTTACATTTGTATCTGGGAAAGTCTGAATAAGTATGCCAGAAAGTTTAAGTGCAAGACAGTCTGATCACTACATACACATACAGAACAGCATCAGCTTCAAACCAAGAAATGCTTCCTTGAACGTACGCTTGCACGGAGAGCTCAGAAAAGGCTCATCAGAAAAGCTGCATGCACTCTGTTCAGGGTTCAATTTTTATCCTACAGAAAACATGAAAACGACTCCTATCCCCTTGTGCATCCTTTCTGCAGATGACACCTTTCTACCTTTGTAGCCAAGTGTTAAGTGAGTTGTATGGAAAGAACAAGGGTTTGGAGTAGAATAAAGTAGGTGTGAGGTGATAGCCTCAAATATCCGTATGATCAGGAAATTCAAGGGAAGGACAATGTGTACTAGAGAAAACAAGCAGGGAGGAGGGAAAAGGGAAGAAGTCTAAAGGTTAAAAGACTACAAACACGTCCTTGCAGACAGTGGATTCCAAATAACCTGCGCGACTACGCAATGGGGAACGTATTTAAAAAATTGTGGAATAAAGTAATGGCCAGCAGTAGGCTTAATGATGTTATTTATTGCAAATCTAGTTCATCAGCATTTTCATGCCTATAAAATATCCACTGAAAACTCTGAAAACAAATGCCAATTATGAAGTGTATATCCCTGAATAGGATTCTCTGAACTTGACTTCTGTTGTCTTCTTTCTTCATCTCAGACAATTGTGGGAGTCCTCATATCTGACTGACATACTTTCTAAACCTCACTGCATGCATCCCCTTGATAATGATGTTTTTCCTGCATACAATTAGTGTCTAAATATGTGATGTGTTTGCAGTATCGTTGTGGATATCTGCACTCGGATTCCAAACAGTTCAATTACCCATTGCCACAGTCAGGAAGAGTGCTCTTTTCTCTCTCTGTTGGTTAAAATACACTTCCCTCCATATTAAATTCAGGCTTGCCCAGTCAATCTACACATTTACGGCTCCAGGACTAATCCATGTAATTCACAGTTAAGCCAGGAAATTGCCAAACTGTCCCGGTGAAGACCTTCCACCCAGCACTCACATCACCAGCTGCCCTTGCCTTTTGTGCTGGCAGCCTGTTGAATTCTATGTCAGGCTGGTATCTGTTACCCTCCTTTTCAAAGCTTCTCATAGCCTATATGGGCCATTTCAGCTGAGAGTGGTTAGGAAGATCTCGGGCAGTTATATTGCACTGGAGTTGCTGAGTTTTCACCGGCAGGAGTGAGAGCGTGTATGCAGAAGATAACAGCTTCTTAGCAAAAAACTCCTCCTAGAGACATGCTGCATGCAAACTTAGGTGCCTTCAGGATAGATAAGAGCTTTTAAACTTGTCTTCCACAGTTCTATTGACAAAAAGGGAAAACATATATCTTTACTGAGAGAAAGAAAAAGTAGAAACATCTTCAATATGAAATTAGTAATTGTGAGAGGAGCCAGATATAATAGAGGTGAACAGCAAGAGGGTTCAATTACTTCAAATCTTTTTATTGAAAAATGCCTGTTTGCAAATATTTTCACACAAATGTTTTGCCTTAAGCTTCAATAAGTATCAAAAAAGAAAGAAGAGGAATGCCATTGGTCTTTCATCCTTTACATCAAATTGCGTCCTCGTGGTAAAGGTGCCCTTTTAGAGAATTATTCTGAGTATCCTGAGTTCTTTTCAACAAATAATGCATGAAAATGCATGAAGAAAGGCATATGGCTGAATGCAAATAAACCCCCAAAGCCTCAAATGGCATTTTACTCTCCAGACTTTGTATTCTCAAAGTTGCTATTTTTTAAATGTCACTAGGCACTTTTGGTCTCCTAATTTTGATAATTCTGGCAGCGTCTAGGAAGGCTGGCTTTGTTTCTCGTTATAAGAATAATATGCTAGCTCTGTCATTTGCATATGGAGAAAGGAAATAAATAGCGAGGACACTGCAGGAAAAGTTTCATCGTGATTTATTACAGGAAGAGAAAGAAATAGGAGTAACGAAAGAAAAGGAAAGCAATAACAGAAAGATTGAAAGAATGTGTGTGTGCGCATAACACTGTTCATTTGTACTGTGGGAGAAGGAATACAAGCACAGCCTAACTTTGTGTATTTCATTTTGATGCAAAAGTGAGGATGCAACAGTGGAGACAGAGCAACCTTTCCAGGGTGTAAATGAGCAGTGGTCTAACTTCAAATATCCCACCCACCAGTCGTCTGCGTGTTCTAGCCTGGGTCTGTTGCATTGCACCCCTGCACCTTCTGTATACTCATGTACCCACAGTTACAGCCACTAGCTAGAGTTAAGAATTTCCATCATTTCATGTTAAAATGGAGCTCTTTTAAAAGTCCCCCCCAAACTCCTGTCAGTTTACCCTAATGTTTTCCATGCTAGCTGTTTATGGAAGATTTGCTTTCTAATCATTTTCAGTTTATAAATCATTCAACCATATTAAGGAAAACAAAAGGTGTGTGTTCAGGCAAAATGAAGCAGAATTGTGCCTCTGTTTACAAATTCTCTAGCTGAGATGCTCTTGTACCTGTATGCTTTGAAAAATTCTATTAATTATTAAAGAAATTAAAAGAAAAAAATCTTTGAAGGCCTTTTAAATGCAAAGATACCACCTCTGGCTCTGGAAGTCCCTGAGTCAAAATCCCAGGGAGAATGTAGCTGAGAAGTATCTCCCATCCTGTTCTTATACCTTCCATCATGACCTGCAGTTGGCCACTTTCAGAGAGGGATTTGTGCTTTGAGTGGCACAGCTGCACTAATATAACTGAGAGGAATTATTATGTTCAAATCATGGCCATGGCTTTTTGCTGTATTTGTCAGGAGCCAGTCACATCTGGACAAGTTACATACCTTCAAAACCTAGAAGTATGTTGAAGGCTGGTGATTAAAATTCTCTGAAAAGTTCATTAGCGCTGAGCGTGACCCATCCCCAACGTTTGTACATTTTGACCAGACCAAACCTGCTTTGCTCTGTTCAGGCGTGGAAAAGTACTTCCTCTTTAGTTCCGCCTCGCTGTACCTCAATTCCCCATCTGGAATGTGAAGATAGTAACACCACTTGCCTCAAGAGGCTGTGGCTGTGTGAACCGCGTCTCGTGGGCTAATGCGACAGCTTGAGAGAATGTAGGCTTACTTGGGGGTGTAGGTGAGGTCATGCAAGGTAGCTAAGGGAAGAGGTTAGGTACCTTAATTTACCATGGAGTACATGTGGGGACACGGGCAGATAGCGCAGAGCTGTAACTTTTCACCTTGCCTTTTCCTGCAGTAACTGATTCCTCTGCCCATACTCAGTCATGCAAAGTCATAGACAACAGTCATAAAAACTTACGGGGCAAGTTCATACCATTTTATTCAGTGATGCATTTAGGTGATGAATGGCATGAGGCCACATACTGAATGTTGAGAATGAAATAAAAGTTTAAATGACAACTCATCCAGTGACCATCACATTATTTTCCAATCCTTGACATTTGGTATATTTTCAATATACCGCATGAAGCAAGGACTTTAGTCCAGATATGTAGTTGTGCGATAACATACCATGACGCATATGCAAAAGAAAGCTGAATTAAGATGACATGACCAACCTTTATTTTTTGTTGCTATATTTTGCAATTTTTATGTTTTTCAGCACACTTTAGTATAGAAAGTAACTACCAAAGCCCTATTTCAATATACTTAGAAAAGAGAATCATTAACTTTCTAAGTACAAGTAGTGTGACTATGTATCTGTTTTGCCTCTGCTACCTAACAATTTCCCTTCACAAACAATGAAAAACTTGGGAATCTGCTCAAAGTGGAAAATGGTAATTTTTAAAAAGAAATAATTTTGTCAACTGCAAAAACTGCCTCTTTTTTCATTTAAAAAAATCAAAACTAAAGCCCCAATGGTTTTCTTGCTATGAATTTTGAGGAAGTGATTTCATCTTGCTGTGATACAGTTATTGTGGCAGATATTTTCTAGGTTTGTTATTTAAATCTCCTTACAATGAGAGCTATAATAGGAAAAATTAATGTGTGCAAATTATTGGTAAAAATTGCTTCTACTTTGAATATGAATAGGGATCTAACGGCTTTGTACAGAGTCTTAATTTTTCGTCTACAGCTAGATATGAATCTCTTACTTTTCATGCTTGCAGACAGAGAAGTGCAGCCAGAACCTTTCAAACTATGCAACAGCCCATGTAGCATATCAGATCAGGGCCTGGACTCTGGGGAGGGCACCTGTAAACTGAAAAGGCACCTGTAAAGTTTTTGGTGGGAGTTAATGAAGCTCTATGCCCCTTGTGACAGAATTAAACATTCTCACCACTCAGCCTAGCAGTCACAGGATGCTTGGAAGCAGCTGTGGATACAGCAGACATGAGGGATGTTGTAAATAGGTCAGTGAAACAGGCAGGAAGTTCTCTTTCCTTCCTCTTTCTTCCCTGCCACCTGCAAATCCTTGCAACCTGAGAACATCAATTATTGGATTAAAAATACAGACCTCAAAGAAGCACCAAGGAAAGAGAGATCACTGCTCTAGATTTCTCTATATTATTCAGGGTCTAAAACATTAAACTTTCCGCTTAATTTTTTTTTCTAATTTTGTAAATGGAACCATTATTTTTTAAGACTATCAGGAGCTGTGAAAATGTAAATGGAATGAATTTTAATAGTGTTGATGTAAACTTGATGTCTTTTTGAGGATCAGGCAATTGCAAAGATTATGCACCATACTGGGAGACACTAAATATAGGTAAAAATTGTAGTGGAGTTACCACATTTTATCAGAGCACTCAGAGGGTATAAATGTGTTTTCCAGGTTACACGTAAAGCATGATTGCTTTTATGGAATGATTCTATAACCCAACAATTCAATATAAAATCTGGACTTACAGGATTGGGTTACCTCCACTCCCACCCAGTCCCTTTATCAATATGGGATCCCAGTTTTTAAGATGTTGTACAAACAGGGAAAGAGGGTTGCCATGGAATTTGCTTTGAGGTAAATAACTATGTCATCTGCAAGAACCAGTAATTCTCAGGCTGCGGGCAGTTCAGACGTGGTCCTAGGAGTTTGCATATGTACTATTGAATAAAAGGCACTTCTTTCCAACCATTTATTCACCTAAACTAGATTACTGTAAGATGATCCAGTCAAACAAGCACCATGCAATGGCTGTAGAGTGGAATAGGACATGTTAAAATGTGTGTTAAATTCCACTTGCTGCTTTTATATCTCTACTGTGGGTATATTTCCTAAAAAGGTTTTCAGACTCTTAACTAATGCAGAGAAAAGCTTGTTAGATGCAGTGATGCAATTAGATATTTTCTGGATTGAAATATGCTTTATCTGTATCGTCTCTGTAAAAACCAGATAATCTAGGGCATTGGCTTTGGCCCTTCTTGTTTCCTTCCAACATTGGGAATAGATCTGTTCGTGTCACTTTGGTCTTCAATGATCTAATACTACAAACATTCGCAATCACAAGTGAATTTTCCACTGAGGGGATTTGTAATGTGTTTTGAAGACCAAACAAGTGGAATAAAACTAGAATTAATTTGTAATTAATACGATCTCTTAAAAAACCCTTCTCTTTCTTATTGTTTTACATGAAAATTAATTGTGCCATTGTCTGTTGAAATCTGAACAGATGGTACTGTAACACTTACAAACAATCCTGCCATATACCACAAATGCCTTTAGCTCTAGGATGTTACGATTAACTTGAGTGGTCTAGATGAGCTTCCCATCCCACACCAGTGGCATTGATTGTTAGGGTTTTAAACATTACATGAAGAGAAGATACCCTATATTTTTTTGGACTTCTTGTCGTGGTTTAACCCCAGTGAGCACCACACAGCCACTTGCTCACCCTCCCCCCCACCACTCTGTGCGATGGGGGAGACAATTGGAAGAGCAAAAGTAAGAAAACTTGTGGGTTGAGATAAGCATAGTTTAATACTTGAAATAATAAGATAATAATAACAACAACAACAATAATAAATTGTAATGGAAAGTAAAACAACAAGAGAGAGGGAGAGGAACAAAACCCAGGAAGGAAGAAAAAACAAGAGGTGATGCAACCTCTCACCACCCGCCGACTGATGCCCAGCCAGTCCCTGAGCAGCAATCGCTGCCCCCCCAGCCACTCCCCTCCAGCTTATATACTGAGCATGACGTCATATGGTACGGAATATCCCTTTGGCCAGTTTGGGTCAGCTGTCCTGGCTGTG
>NW_008795405.1:10723316-10726549 GCF_000699145.1 Aptenodytes forsteri
TGCACCTCCTCACTGGCAGACTATGGGAAGCTGAAAAGTCCTTGACTTAGTATAAACACTGCTTAGCAACAACTAAAACATCAGTGTGTTATCACATCATTCTCATGCTAAATCCAAAGCACAGCACTATACCAGCTACCAGGAGGAAAATGAACTCTATCCCAGCCGAAACCAGGTCAATTCTGTAGGGTCCTGAACTCTTTTTTTCTTAGTGTCCGAGAAGGTGATATATTCACGTTAATTGAAATGATGATTGTGTGCAGCTGAGTCACATGATGTAGAAGTTGAAGGTTGTGAATTAATTTGGTTTATTATTTCCAATGTGTTGCTTAATCTGTCATGAGGCAGGATGGATTTTCTATTAACTCATGCCAGTACTAGCACCATCAGTATGTTCTGAATAGGCAGCAGGGCTGATGTCTCCTCTTTGGGCTTAAGTCCTAATGAGGCCCAATGATAATTGATAATTCATATCTGTAGACAAACATTTTGGAGCCTTTGTCCTACTCAGAAGCTCTCCATGATCTTCCCAAACCTTGTGGGTTCCCCATAGGGAGAGTATTACCATGATAAGATGTAAGGAAACTTCTGTAAACCAGAGGAGGCTACTTGATAACAACATTCAGCGTACCTGTGAATTTAACCAGAGAATACTTGTAAGGTGTGATCTGACAAGATGACATGTAGAGCTCTGGGGAAATGTGGATGTAAGCCACCAACCGTGCATTCAGTATTATAATCAGAAACTCAGGAGGAGAACAGGTCCTCAACAGAGGAGGACCTGAAGTGGCAGGAGCTGTAAGTGTTGTCTTCATTCACATTCTTGCTGGTACCTCAGGCAAGAGTAGAAGTTCTCCATGGAGAAAGTATAGTGGTTAGTTGCAATATATTGGTACAGAAGATTGAGGAAACAAATAAAGGGGGAGTGTGGGAGAAAGAAGAACAACAAAACCTAACCTAATATTATGTACACTTTAACAGCTATCCTAACTAAGAATAAGCATTTACAGAAGAGAGATAACAGCCATAAAGCTTGAAAGAGTTCAAGTACTGCAGGTTTGGGACACTGAGTCACAGATGAGGAGAGGAAAAGAAGTTACAGTCACAAGTATGGGGACATCCATAGTGTGTCAGTCCCTCTAAACAATGCTCGCCAAGCGTCTTCACTCAAACACCTCATTTGAAAGAGAGTCCAAATAGTAAAATGTATATGGACAAGAACGTGAGAGGATCTTGAGCTCGCACATATCAATCTGACATCAACCACAAGGTTTTGACTTGAAACAGTGACTGAAAATTACTGAGAATACCGTCTCTAAGTCAGAGTAGACTTACTTGTTAAGAGTAAGTAAATGTGACGTTCATTTTGTCAGAGGAATTTGCTGTATTATACATTTGCTTTTAGGACTGCAGCAATTGTGAAAGAAGATCCATTCTTATTCTTTTGCATGTGACATGAGCTGTATTCCTGAAACTCTCTCTTCCAACCTTTGCCTTAGCTGACCTGTCAGATAACTGAAGTTGCGAGATAGCCTTCCACAAAAAGTTTTGGTTTTCTTCTTCTTCGCTTACCATCATGTGCTTAATATGCAAAATAGATGTCTGGGGCTCCACTTCCCCTTTCAGCTAATGAGTACAGTAACTTTGAGACAGATGAAACAATACCACAGGAGAAGTGTTCTTTTTTCTTACCCTACTATAAAAACTGTTCTGAAATTAGCTAAATGTTACTTGCTGTTTACTTCAACCCCATACACACAAAACCATAGTAAATGTCTCCTGTTTATCTGTCAGAAAAGCCAGAATCCTTCCTTCCTCCTGAATGTTCCTTTTATATAATTAATGATAAGTAATATTCATAAGTATCACTCACTGTTGGAGCAGTATTTTATTCCTTGTAGGACGTTAGTGGTTTTCATTTAACAAAAGTAATTTTTAAAGTCTTTTTTTTTTTCTTTGGGTGGAGGCAAAACTTGCCCAATAGTGCAAATCTATCAAAAAAAGTGCTGAGCACGTTCTGTACGCCAAGTCCCTTGATTTCAGTGTGTGCAAGTGCTCTTTTTTTGTCATGTAAACCTCTAAATTGTGGGGCTTTGAAAAAGGAAACGGGCCACTTGAATCGGTCATCAGGAAATGGCCTCAGAAAATCCTGAGGGTTTTTGTGGAAGAGAAACTGAAGACTGAAAAAATCAGGGCTTTAGAGCTTAGATTATTTCTTTACTAGTCCCAGGATATTCTATTGTAAAGGGATGTGGGAAGCCCCTCTGTTAGTATCAGCTAATGTCTCTTCTAAGACTGGTCATGATACCTTACGTGAACTTAATCTGAAAAAAAAAGTTAAGACAACCTCAGTATATTTACCTGTTACCCAAGTAAGAGTCACCTTTGCTTGCACAGCACCTTTCAAGTATTTTCAGCAGAAACAAGGTGATATTAGTGTTATCATACGGGACAAATGTATCGGAAGGATTGTTGCAACAGGGTAAGGTAGAGCCCGGACATTAAAGCTTCTGATAAAAGTTTTGTGAATCCAGGAGGTTAAAAGGACACCTTTAGCTATTTGTATTTGTTGTGCAGGGGGGTGTGTGTGTGTTTATATCTGGGGGGGTCCCATGTTCCTTGGTCTCTTACAGTTGCCCTTGAGGATCAGGTCATTCCCTTCACATCTTCCCCAAGTTGTGGAGAACAGAACGTAAATGCCCCATGTAGTTTCTTCCAGTCGAAATTCCTATAATTTATTGGCAATATCAAGGGCCAAGGTGTTTTTTTCCTGGGGGCCTGTACGATGGTCTGACATCCCAACCTGGGGAGCAGAGACAAGGAGAAGGGCTTCCCGGGCCTGGAGCAGGCCCTGTTTTAGAGTCCATCCTGTTTGGCCTGGACACCAAACGGGTCACCCGCCATTTCTGGGCAGAGGCAGCGAGGCAGTTTCTGTCAGGTCAAGCAGCCATTTATAAACCACCATCCTTAAACCCCGTGTCAAGAAAGGAAAGATCACGCTCGGCTTTTTTTAACAGCCGCGGCGAAGACCTTCCTTGACCCGTCGCACTGCGGGGCTGGAGCTCCCCCTGCCATCACAAGGCAGAAGTGCAGGAAACGTGAGCGCCGGGGACCTCTTCCCTCAGGGGGGCCGGGGACCGCCTCCCTCAGGAGCGGGCCGTTACCGGGAGGGAGGGGCAGGGCGCGCGCTTCGGCTCACCCCGCTTCCAGGCTCAGCCCCGCCCCTCCCACCG